>NC_056745.1:801294291-801301791 GCF_019279795.1 Protopterus annectens
TGTGTGTGTGTGTGTCTGTGTGTGTGTCTGCCTGCGTGAGACAAGTACAGTACTTTGTAGAGTATGTGCTCTCTGTACAAATCGCATGATCACCATTATATCACCTATCTAGGTATACACCTGTAGGTGTGCTGCAACGCCGTAGCTTGTGCCCTAAAAGTGTATTGCTGCAGTGTGATACGGTAGGTAGGGGTTTATATACAGGACATGGCAAGTGTGTGTTTGTCTGTCAGAGCCTGTGTAGAGGTGACCATGATTGTCTTACCACTGGACAAGTTTGGGAGCGGATTTTGTAGTTTTCCTATATGGTGTCTGTCTTATGACACATTGGCCACCTCATGAGGAGTATAGCTGTCAGTCAGCCATGGGACTGTGTTGGCAAACCATACCCATACATCTGGCAAAAGGCCTGGTGAACAAAGTATGCAGCCCTACTAGTACCCGGTATATGTCCCGCAACCATGTGCCATGCACAAACAAACTTGCCTAGGATATCCCACTATGTTGCTAGTACCATGCACATTGATGACAGATAGTAGGCATGGTGTGAATGCAGTGGCCTGCAGAGGACATAGGTTCATAGGTTCATAGGTTCATACTAGGCTATCTGCCCTAGGGCATTTATAAGCCTAGCCAGAATGTGTTTGGCTTTCGCCTCCCATTTTAAATTTATTTTGCTATGCCCTTTTTCAAGGTTAGTATACTGTGCCTCTGTCTAACAGTGACACAAAAGTGATACCCGGGGTAAACCTACGATCTCCCATCCACTCATCAAGATTCCTCTTGAAGAGAGTCAATGATGGCACCCTGTACAGTGGTACAATAGGCACATATATGCAGACATTGTGCCTTCACTATGTTCCACACTGGTTGCCTGCAACATATGTGGTGCCATCAAATGTGATGCACAGAGGCGGGACAATGCTGTATACATGTGCCCTGTATGGACCCATGCCACTAACACCATGGAATACCTGTATCATACTATCAAAGCAGGTGCAGGGTCGACCTGCTCACTATAAGCAGGTTTTGCCACACCAGGCCAGTATTGGCATATCAGGGGATAACAGGCTGTGTACACAACATGTGCCTGCCAAACCAGGTACACCTCTACATGTCACCATACAGTATTGTGGGACATGCACATTCCAGGCAATATCCATGCGAAGGACTATCAAACGCAGACATGGCATGCATTGCAAAGCTATGGCCATACACACTGGTAACCAGGATGTCAGGCCAGATAATGCAGTACCCATCTGTGTGGGACATTGTAGACACTACACCCCTGCACTGCACACCACTGTTGGGTGATGCAATGCCAAGGATTACCCCTCACCCAGCCTTGTACAGCCATCTTGCACAGCCAACTACTACACAACCATGAAGCAATGCATACCTGCATGCCAGTACTGGAACCTTGTGTCTGCATGTGGGTTGTGATGCTCCCAGCTGCAGTCACTCCCAGTATAACCCTCACTGGCATACCAACAGATGTCAAGCACTTGCACATGCCCTAGCCCATAGAAACTCCAGATATCCACTGTGGTGCTTGTAGTCCTGTGCATTACTGCAGTGTGGCAAACTAAGTAATTAGGTTGTGTATTTGTGGCCCTGGCAAAGAGTGTCAATGCATGTCCATTAGAGAGTGTGGTTGTGGTGACAATGGCATCCATTCACATGGACAGCCATGTGTGCCACACCTAATGTATATCTACTATATCTCTGTTGCAGATGTCACTCACCTACACTCATATATGTTCTTACAGCACAGCAATATGTTGCCTTTGTGGCACATGTAGTAATGTCATGCACATGTACTATTAATGAGTAGTCAGTCAGGGGTTTGACCCCTGTACTGTTCGGCATGTGGCAGACGCTTAGGATTAAGTCTCCAAGCCCTTCCCTGGTGTACTTTGCCTGTCCCACCCACACACTCTCTGGTGGATGTGAAGGAGTACACCTGCACAGCAGCAGCATGTGTATTGTAAGTGACGGACATGGTCAGGTGATGGCCTCTGCACCTACTGCAGTCCTCCTCTAGCTGATTGCATGTGGTACAGCTGTGATGGTGTTCCCATAGCCATCCGCATGATAAGCACAGTACACTATCTAGGGAAAACATGTTGTTATTTGGCCATGACAGTCGCTGTGAGTGGTACCTGGATGTGGTGTTCTAACATGGCATCACAGATGATTTCTGGATGTACTTCAATCATTTTCCACAGTGGAAAATAACCTAAAGACAGGAGGGTGATGTGCCACACATGACTAGAGCATGTAAGTGTAGCTATGCTGCATTGAGACTACTGCCTGTTTAACATGTGTGGTAATGGCTATTCTGCATGTTATAATACAGACATGACAGTACTCTGGTCATGAGGGACCCCCATCCATAGGGCCATCTGTGAACTGGTCAGTGTGTGCAACCATTTGTTTCCTGTGTTACACACTGAACACACATCTGTGCACAGCAGAAGCATAGTGTGAGGATTGCAGACAGTACATGATGAAAGGGATGTTTTACTGCCATCACAACCCTGACAGGACATGTGTCACATGAAACAGTGGTATGACATACACTGTCTGGGGTTCCCAGTGACAAGCCAATAATGGGCAACTGTTCGTAGCTGCGGTCACATGTCTACTACACATTGTACAGATGGCATGCAGTATATATGCATGTGTTTTGCTCCCTCTGCAAATGTATACCATCTGCTGTGTTGGGTTGATGGTGATATCTATGCATACTGTTGTAGGTAATCCTGTATGCTGTTGTGTTGGGTTGATGGTGCTATCTATGCATACTGTCATAGGTAATCTTGTATGTTGTTGTCTATCACTAAGCCATATGTGGGTTTAAACTGCAACACTATAAGCTGAATGGATTGGAAGGTCCCGGCAGAACCTCCTGTCCCACTTCAGCTGACCATGGCACTGGGTAGTAGCACATCTGGGGCCAGCCTTAGACATCAACCTCTGTTGGCTCTGCACCACCTTCTGGTGGTACCACCACTGAGGATGGAGCATGTCCCCCCTGGGAGCAGGACCAGACAGGTACATGTCTGCTGTCATGCAGTCCCGGACGTGTTGTGTTGGTGGCTTACTAAGGGGTTCTGAAGCCAGATACGCCATGTCAAGGGCAGAGTGTCACATTTACAGGGTGATGATGCCCCTCTTGGACAGCCCACAGCACTGCCTCCTTTGCAGCTATTTAGGTGCAGTGGCAGTTATCCGTGGCTGGGACCTCCATCCCACTGTTCCCATGGGCTTGTGAATGCCGAATACCCATCCCCATCCAGGGTGTATCCCCCCCACATGTGTCATATACCAACCCTGTATGTTGTCTTTTCTTTGATCCTACCTATCCTCCATGGCCATACCTACATTCCTTCCCCTACATCCGACCCTCACCTATGGAAACATAAGGCCAATCAGCTCCTAGGACAACATCTTCCCTATACATAGCTGTCCATTGCACACACGTGCCCACTGGACACATGAAACCCTTGTAATATGCATCACAACATACTCCTGTTATCCTCACCCCTGTCCCTCAGGTGCACGATCTTGGTATGCACGTTACTCCTACATGGTCCAGGTACACGTGATGAGGATGACCCCATTGTACACACAACACTACCGGTCCCTCTATGGTTACCTCATTTACCTTTATCATGATGATGATGTTGCACACAGCACCTTGGAAGAGTACTGCTCACACATAATGATTGGACAGGTACTGTTGTGTTAACGTACATTACATGCACAGAGTGATGTATATGGCCAATGTACAACTATTTGTGTGTATGAATGACACATGTCTGTCTGTAGTAGTCTTGAGATCACATAGAGCAACACCACTACATAATACAGGCGACGCTGGTTTTTCCCATTTCATTCGTTTGTAATGCTTTGTTGCCATGTGGTATGTTCCTGCTATGTCTCTATATATGTATGTGCCTATATGCTGGACATAAACACTCACATATACATGTACATGATGGGATACATTCCTATACTGTTGAATGACTGCGCTGTATGATATGTTTGTGGTATTGTCCATTGTCTGTATATCTGCCATGGCGTATTGGTAATTCACATTAGCTGTGTGCGCAGGGTCCTGGTTCTGACCCTTGCAAAGGACGTTTATTTGGTTGCAGGGCAGAACAAGCCCATTGGATACGGAGGGAGTAAGGCACATTAAAGCAGTTGGGAGCGGGTGTGCATGGGTTTGCATGGTGTTAAGCACTGCTGACCTCTGGTTACAGCTTCTTACACTCGGATAGCCTCTACATTGCTTTACCAGTGCAATACTCCCATACTGGTAGCCAAACACGCTTACACCCGCTCGCTGATGCACTTGCAAATGCACCGACATTGGTGCTTGCATCTGTCGCCCACAATACTAGGTGGGAGCGAGGACCACAATATTACCTTGTGATGCCTATTACATCGAACTACATGACTACAGTATCGGGAATGGCTGCCCATTAGGCGACGGCATGGCATTTGAATGTATGGAATCAGCGGCCTGTCCAGTGAATTAATCATATTATTTGTGTGTTCCTCACACAATCTGCTTCCATCTGGCTGATACATGGGAACTGAGACTCTTCAATACAGACAAGTAATTGGGTTTTGGGAGCCACATCTATCAGCCGAGTCATGCTACTGCATACCTATTATAGGTTTGCCACCTTTTCAATTGGCCAAGGTGGGACTTTAGGGTTAACACCTGTACCACTTTGCGAGGGAGTCCCTCTTTAGGCAGTTGTGTCCTGCAAAACTAATCAAGACATAGCAAATGTCCTGATTACAGGACAATATTATATTCTACGTTTCTTTAATAGTTGCATAAAACAGTTATTTTATATATAAGCAATTCAAATGTTACTAAACTAGGCTTTTATTTGTGCAAATAAGTATAATTCTGTACTATGCACAGCTGTAGGTATGTTTTGTCCTGGAAAGTCTGACATTTCTACAGAACATGTCCCACTTTGATCATTTGGAAAGGTGGCAACACTATAGGACCTGTATGTAGAGATGTCAGATTTTGCAGGGCAACACATACTCACAGCCAGTAGAAAGGAGAGTACTTCACTGTTTTGCCTAAATAAAAGGTTATTATTGTAGAATTATAGTTGCTTAAACTGTTTCTTATAACATTTAGGTGTTTCAGATATAAAATAATTGTTTTATGCAACTACTACAGACAATATAGGAAATCTTTGCCCTAAATCACAGGACATTTGCCATAATTACATTTATTTTGCAGGACACAACTGCCCAAAGGGGAGTGTCCCTCGCAAAGGTGGACAGGTGGTAACCCCAACCCTATTATTCTATCATCTTTCTAAGGTAGTCAGCGGAACATGTGCTTTCTCTCACTAGCAGACCTTTCATATGAATGGTGAAGAATGAATACCGAATCAGGGACACTGCATAACAACCTCAAGGACACATTTTGAAGTCTGGTGCTATTAACCTGACACATTGACGGACCCAGAGCACATATGTATTCATACACATTGTCTGAGGTACATGCTGTTTATGACTCTTACATGTTGTCATTATTCATTACATGTACTCCACCACCTTTCCTTCTAATATCACTAGTTCTAGGAGGGTTTAGCTGGGACTGTGTTAGACTCTGATTTGGACGTCCCTGGTAATCGGGGGCAGTTCAATGATATGGTCCCTATGTGTTCCCCCACTGGTTAACAGACTATCCAGTACATGTGCTCTTAAGGTTTGGAAGGTATGGACGTCTGCTAGACCCACATCGGAATATTACTTACATCCACGGGAAAGTCCTAATATGTCTCTGCCAGCCAACACCTGCATGCCTAGGCCCATAATCGCATACCCATAGTTCCCCTACCTGCCACTCCTCAACAGATCTCATCCTTACTGTGGGCGCAGGTGGGGTATGAACACACCCTTACACACTGCCCACTCTCCCCGTGTCGGGACACATGTCGTACGTTGTGTCAACCCATGTGTTATCAGGCTTGCACAACCTACTGGTCCATGTACAGCTACATCCTGGTTGCAGCAATCTTTACTAGGCTTGGCTACAAGAACAGAATTTTTGGTGTCCCACAAGGGACATCACTGTCCATGTTTAAAGTTTAGACCTTGTAGTTCTCTCCCACTGGCAGTTTCCTGCCGGTGGTCTGGGAAGCAGTGGTGGATTTACCTTTATTGCATGTCTATATGTCTCACCAGCCTAGCTGGGGGGGTGAGAGGTAGACGTTTGTTTATTGGACCTCCCACCAACATATGCCTGGTCTGAACATATGTTACCCGTAACTGCTGTAACATAACCTAGGTATATACATGTGTATATTTACTGTAACATATATATATATATATATATATATATATATATATATATATATATATATATATATATATATATATATATATTTACATTAATATATATAGATATATCTGCATATGTATGCATACATGTATATTCATATCTTGCTGTATATATATATTTATATATATATATATATATATATATATATATATATATATATATATATATATATATATCTGTGTGTGTGTGTGTAAATATATATATATATATATATATATATATATATATATAAAATATATCAACATATGGGTCTATGGTTGTCTGCATATGTATAGAGTCATATGTGGGTATGTATCTGTATTCTTTCTCTGTATGTATACATTCGTACTATGGCGGGGGAGAATCATATCTCAACCTTGCTATGGGTACATGTACACACACATAACTGTACTTATATATGTCTACATCTGGTTATTTCTTTCCATGCCATAGAGATTGCACTTTGCTTTAGTGGGTCTCGCAATGGTTGTGGCTGCTTGTTGGGTGACACCTCTACCCAAAGAACACATTCGCTTTCATCCCTAGGGCTGTCCATATTGCCCAACATCAGCCAACACCTGCACTCCTAGACCCATAAGTAGCTACCCGTAATTCCCCCACCCTCGCCTTCTCGACAGCACCCTTCCTTACTCTGGGACCTGGTTGGTTCTGGACACACCACTACACACTGCCCATTTTCCAGTTCATGGGACCCATTTCATACAACTGTCTCGGCCCATGGGTAATCTGGGTTACTCACCCTTTTATTTCGAGTCTGTATACACCACGGACAAAATGGACGATCTGTCACATTCCATGGTTTGGCCAATTTTTGGTTTGTCCCACAAGGGATGCTCCAGTATGTGTTCCATGATTAGAATCCATGGGTTTACTGTATCCCCCCACCCTGGGTGTATCCTGCTTGTGGTCTGGGGAGCAGTAGACACCGACGCCAGAAGACGGACAGAGCAGATAACTGACAACTCGGAATCCCAACAGCGAAAACACTGACATGGGAAATGTGTGAGCGCAACTAGGTAAGTGTGTGATAGTGAGGGATTTAGGGTTAGGGTGTGTGTCAGGTGTGTGTGCGATAGTGAGGGATTTAGGGTCAGGGTGCGTGTAAGGTA
>NC_056745.1:801686791-801761791 GCF_019279795.1 Protopterus annectens
TAGCTTTGCATGTTAGGCAGAGATTACCTCTGAGTAGGTGATATGCGACGGAGTAAAGTTGGAGTTTTTTGAGACGGTCTGCGTAGGGCATCTGTTTGAGGCCGGTAATCCTCTTTGTGAGGTATTTCTGCAGCCTTTCCAGTTATTGTAGATTTCTTGTGAGGTACATACCAAAAGGGACGTTGTACTCTATAATGGGTCTAATGAGTGATGAGTAGAGGGGAACAATGACCTCTTTTTTTCTGGATGAGAAACCTTTTGTGATGAGGTGTGCCATGTAGAAGGATTTCCTGACTACTGTGGCAATGTGATTATCAAAGGAGAGACTACTGTCCACCTGTGTCCCAAGGTCTCTTATCACACTTTTGGTGTTAAGTATACTACCACCTATGTTGTAGCTCATGGGTACAGAGTTTTTACCAAAGGGGATGACAATGCACTTTTTGGCATTGAGCTTGAGGCCATGACTTTGACACCAGGCATCTATCTCAGTGAGGCCCTTTTGTAGGATGTCCACATCATTAGGAGTTTCAGTTATGGCTCCTAGTTTGCAGTCATCTGCAAACTTCATTAGCCAAAGACCTTCTGTGTTAGCCTGTACTTCAGAGAAGTAGATACCAAACAGGAGAGGACCCAGGACTGAACCCTGTGGTACTCCACTTGTCACTGGTCTGAAGTTGGATTTGGAGTCTGCTACTTTCACAGTGTGGGTTCTGTCAGTGAGCCAGTTGGCAACCCATCTTGCAACATAGGGATTTATACCTAGTTTAGTGAGTTTATCTATAATTCCAGAGTGGGGGATGGTGTCAAAAGCCTTGGCAAGATCTAGATAGGCTGTGTGAACCACCTTACCCTTGTCTACAGCTTTGGTGACTGCTTCAAAGAAGTCTATCAGGTTTAGGAGACATGATCTGCCTTTTACAAACCCAAACTGGGTGGGGTCCAGAGTATGGAGATTACCAATGTCTTTGTTTATAAGTTCCATGATGATACATTTCATGGTCTTGCAGACCAGGCTCATCAGGCTAATGGGGCGGTAGTTCCCAGGGTCCGTGGTGGCTCCCCCCTTGTGGAGTGGGATAACCGTCACTGTGCGCCATTCAGCAGGCACAAAGCCTGAGGTGAGGTATGATTGAACATGGTACTTAGGTGGGGTGCCAGTTCATTCTGTAGTTCATGTAGAAAGCAGCCTGGGATGTTGTCTGGTCCCATGGATGCCATGTTCTTGGCTTTGGAGAGTGTGGTTTTTACCTGTGCATCCGTGATTACAGGAACTTTGCATTCTTCTGGTATAGAGATGGGCTCTTTAGGGGGTGAGAGGGGGGTAAAGTTAGCACTGAACCTATCTGCCAGGATGTTGGCAATATCAGTTGGGTCTGTATATTTAGTGCCATTGTGCTGTAACTCAGAGCAGATCTGAGTGTTGCCATTGAGATTCTTGACATAACTAGAGAATGCTTTGTGGTTGTCTTTAGAATCAGTGGTGATATTGTTTTTGTAACTAGCTTTGGAGGATTTTATCAGGGATTGCAGCTTCTTACTGAGGCTGACCAGGGAGCTCCTCCACTCATGGGATTTTACTCTCTTTTGCAACAGTTTCTTCCTTCTGTTGTACAGTTTGTTTATGGCAGGGCTTCCTTTTTTTGGAGGATAGCATATTGGTTCTGTTTGGGATAGCACGATCCATGCACTCATGTAAGTGCTTATAAACTGTAATTGTGTAGGATTCAGTAGTCATAACTGTATTGTCCATCTGCATGGGTGTCAGGAAGTTCACCACTTCTGTCTTAAGAAGCATGAAGTTGGCTTTGGAGAAATTTTTTACCATGGTTTCCTTAATGGGGGGTGGGAGCAGTATGTGGATATCTAGGGTAATTAGCTTACGGTCAGATCGGGCCAATGAGGCATTGACTTCAGGTGTGGAACACTGGTCACTCATGTTGGTAATGACTAGATCTAGGATATTGTTGCCCCTGTTGGGGGTGTGGATAAGTTGATCCAGGGCATTGGAGTTTATGAATTCCAGAAAGCATTGAGCAAAGGAGTTGGCACATGAGTAGTTTTCCCAGTTAATGCTGGGGTAGTTGAAATTGCCCATTATTAAGATGTTTGGTTGAACCCTAATATTTTCCAGTACATCAAAAAAAGAGGAGTGGTAATCCTGGGGCATGGTGGGTGATCTGAAGCAAGCTACAATTTGGATTGCAGTTTTGCCCAGAGTTAGTTGCACTTGGATAACCTCGGCTGCATTATGCTGAGCAACTAGCATGGAGGTGTGGATATCCTTAATGAATATGGACACTCTTCCGCCTTTGGTGTTCCGGTCCAGGTTACATGGCCGAAAAGTGTGGTATGAGTTATAGCCTGGTATTGCAGGGGTGCTCTCTGAAGCCTTGAACTAGGTCTCAGTCACTGCACAGATATCGATGTTCTCCATTTTAAGAAGTGCCTCGAGTGAGTGCATTTTGAGATTTAGACTTCTAGCATTGAGTAGCATCACCCTCAGTTTTTGCTTGCCTGTTCCTGTTATGGTGGTGAATTTGTCATTTGAACCTTGCCTAAAAAAAGGCACTATAGGGACAGCAAGAACCTTAGCCAGTATTCGGGATCCCAGGGGTGACAGGTGCAGGCCATCTCTGACAAAGCATCATGGTCTGTCGACCATGTCATCCCAGGCAGACAGATATTGGATCCCTTTAGAATGGCATCAGAAGCTTAGCCAATTGTTGAAGTCAATCATTTTGTCCTTGTACTGCAGCATCATTCTGGGTGATGGCAGAATGCTACTCAGGGCTAGGGTCATACCTGCCTGGGCTACAAGATCAGAGAGCTCTTCCATGTCTCTTTTAATGTAGTACAGGGATGTACATCTCAGGTCGTTCACACCAACATGGAAAATGACAAAGTCATATTTGCACTTGTTGTGGAGTGACCTGAGTGCGTGGGTTATGTGGCGGATCCTGGCGCCCGACAGGCAGCTGACACACAATATCTTTGGGCCACTCCTCCTTCACATTTACTTCTTGGGAGTTAAAGCAAGTTAATGGCTGATCAGGTTTGCAGATGACTCTAAACTTAATGGTATCAAAAACTCCAGAAGACACCAAAATCCTCCAAGAAAGCCTTTACCAAACCAATAGCTAGTGTCAAGACCATGGACTAAACTTCATGCCAAGAAATGTATAATCGTATTATTTGTTAATATCACTTGTAACTGTCACACTGACAACACATTCCTGAAAGTTGATACTGTAGTCCTTAGATTGCCACATATCCACTATTGTAAGGAAGTCCTTTTTCATCACATAGCTTATATATAAAGGTTTTATCACCCTGGTTTGGGGATTTAATCATTCCACTGCACTCAGCTCTCATCAGCCTAATCACTGAATATCATGCCTCATTTTTGTATGTACCTGCCCAAACAAATATCCCAAATAGAGTAATCACAATGCTGTATCACTAAAAATATCAATGACCTAAATCACAAAAACTATGCAGACCATCTCAAAGCCTTGTCCGTCATCTCAGTATTATACAGGTTACTAAGAGGCGACCTCTGCCTTGCATATAGAGCTTCAACAGAACCCATCCTGTCAGACCTATTACACATTCACAGGTCCAATGGCAGCATGAACATCTGCTCAACTGATATCAGTCAATCTATTTTGCAACAGAAATAGAATATGTTGGAGAGACAGGTATGCATCACAGAAAACACTTCTTCAGTGGAACTGTATTCAACTTCACATAAAGTGAAATACTTCTCTTAATCTATTCAAATGTAATTTTAACAAATGAATGGGAAACCACAAATTCTTCCCAGGTTTAGCTCCCATGTCCCTTATGGAAAGGGGCAATAGGCGAATGCCCCCACATTTCTTTTCTAAACCTAACTCTGGGTTATTCATATGCAAAATATAAGGGCTAAAACTATACTGGGAATGTAATGCTAGGCACCTTAAGATCCCCACTGATCAATAGCCTAGTAGATACTTATGAACCTATGAACATATATGAAGATACTGATAATGTGCCTGCACCATCCAGTGACAGTTAATACACTGGTATAGTGAGAATGCACCTGCAGCATACAATGATAATCCACACATTAGTGAATGGTGAGAGGATATTAATGATGTGCTTGCAGTGTGCAATGATAGATTTATTAGTGTGTGGAAAAAGGAGACTGATGACATGCCTGCAGTATGCAATGATAATCCACACATTAGTGAATGGTGAGAGGGTGCTAATGATGTGCCTGCAGTATGCAATGATAGATTTATTAGTGTGTGGAAAAAGGAGACTGATGACATGCCTGCAGTATGCAATGATCGATCACACATTAGTGAATGGTGAGAATATACTAAGGATGTGACTGCAGTATCAAGGAATAGTTCACACATTGGTGAATAGAGAGACATTACAAGTATATCTGACGCACACAGAATTTTACCCTGAATGACTATGTTAAACAGGAATGGTATGGTTCATCAGGAATCAAATGACATCTTCAGGCCTTTTGGGGCATCTTTATTGAGGAGATCTGGTTTGGACAGTGGGCCAGATTTCACATGGAGTGCTGGTCTTTGACCAACTGGCCATATCTATAGAGTTTGATGAGCACGTAGCATGCATTGTGAAGCAGGCAATCAGATGACCAGAAGCATCATTACAGTCATGTCAGTTGGCTTACATATGCAAATCTCAGGAAGTTTTCCACCACAAGTGGGCACTTCCAGCCATATGAGGCTCCATCTCGTTCACTTGTTGTACCTTTTTGTACCGTACTATGCAACAGCATCAGTCTCTGACTATACAGCTATTCACTATGGACTGACTGCATCTTCCCTCTTCTGTGATGCTATCTGTATGATTCTGGACAAAATGGAAAAAAAGGGAAAAAAAGACAATACATCTACTATTCAGCTGTTTTACAGTACCTTACCATACTGCCTCCACGCCTATCTTTCCCCTTACCATTTTTGATCTGACTGATGCATACATTTATGCATGTTCAATGCCTATATGAGTTTCTTCTTCACCTCCCATTCTGGGTCTACAACCTTCTCTGTGAAAAAGTACTTTAAGAGATCCATGGAATAGTTAGGTCCCTACAATCTGCTGCTTGTGCTCACTCCTTTCCTGTGTCTTTCCTGTTTAGAATGACCTCATCATATCTCCCTTTTATGATTGTTCATAGGTTCATAGGTGTATACTAGGCTAATGGCCCTGGAGCCTTTATAAGCCTAGCCCAAAAAAAATTGCCCAGGCACCATGCCACCTGATGTTAGTTCACAGTGTCCATATCCAGTAGGGCAACTAGAATGATCCCTGGAGTGAACTTTCTGTTACCAATCCACTCATCAAGATTTCTCTTGAAAAGAAACAGCAAGGTGCTCTGCTTGACATGAATGGAAAGCTTATTCCAGAGTATGGGCAGTCTTTGAGAGATTAACCTGTCCCTCCAGCATGTTCTGCTAATTGTGGTAATGAGGTTGTGATATCTGGAGCATGTGGCGCGGGGAGACTGGGATTTCTTTAGGTGTATCATTTTAAGTAGGGCTGGGTTGGACATGGCTTTGTAAGTCAAGCAGAGATCACCTCTAAGTAGATGATAAGAGACTGAGAACAGCTGAAGTTTCTTGAGTCTGTCCATGTAGGACATGTGTTTAAGGCCTAGAATCCTTTTTGTGAGGTACTTTTGTGGCCTTTCCAGCTGTTGTAGGTGTCTGGTCAGGTATATGCCAAACAGGGCATTATATTTGATGATTGGTGTAATGAGGGATGAGTAGAGAGGGATGATGACCTCTTTATTCCTGGATGTGAAACCTTTGGTTATAAGATTCACCACAGTGGCAATGTGGTGGTCGAAGGTGAGGTGGCTGTCAACCTAGGTACCCAGATCTGTTATGGCTCCTTCAGTGTTCAGTGGGCTCCCATCGATGTGGTAATTCATGGGAACTGAGTTTTTTCCAAAGGGGATGGTAACACATTTTTTGGCATTAAGCTTCAGGCCATGGTTCCAACACCAGTCATTGGCCTCAGAGAGGCCCTTTTGTAGGATGTCTGCATCACTTGGGGAGTTGATAATGACTCCTAGCTTGCAGTCATCAGTGAATTTGGTCAGCCAGAGTCCTTCTGTGTTGGCCTGGACATCTGAGAAGTAGATGCCAAACAGGAGAGGGCCCAGGACTGAGCCCTGTGGGACTCCACTCATGATTGATTGACAGTCTGACTTGGAGTCCACAACTTTCACTCTGTAGATCCTGTCTGTGACCCAATTTGTAAACCACCTAGTGATGTAAGGACTGATGCCTAGTTTGGTGAGTTTATCAATGATACCTAAGTGGGGAATGGTATCAAAGGCCTTGGCTTGGTCAATATAGACTATATGCACTGCCTTACCCTCATTCACAGCCTTGGTGACAGCTTGAAAAAGTCAACCAGGTTCAGCAAGCAGGATCTCTCCTGGACAAAGCCAAACTGTGTGGAGTCAAGAGTTTGGAGATTTCCTATATCTTTATTAAGAAGGTCCATGATGATGCACTCCATAGCTTAATGGGGGAATAGTTCCCAGGGTCTGTAGTTGCTCCCCCTTTAGGAAGTGGGATGACTGTAGCAATGCTTCACTCATTAGAGACATAGCCTGAGGTAAGGCTTTGACTGAACAGGGCACATAGATGTGGTGCCAGTTTGCTTTGTAGCTCATGTAAGACGCAGCCAGGGATATTATCAGTTCCCATGGATGCTGTATTATTGGCCTTGGACAGTGCAGCTTTTACCTGTGCTGCAGAAATGGTGCATATTAGGCTTTCTTCTGGTATTATGATAGAGCCCTGGGGGAGGGGTAAAGTTAGCACTGAATCTGTCGGCCAGTATGTTGGCTATATCTGTTGGCTCAGTATAGGATGTGTCATTGTGCAGTAACTCAGAGCAAATCTAGGTATTGCGTTTGAGGTTTTGTATATAGCTATAGAAGACTTTGTGTTTTTTTTTGGTGTCAGCCACAATTCTGTCTTCATAGCTGGCTTTAGAGGATTTGATAAGGGATCTCAGCTTTTTGTTGAGAATGATAAGGGAGGTTTTCCAGTCTTGTGACTAAATATTTTCTGCAACAGTTTCTTCCTTCTGTTGTAGAGTTTATTGATGGCTGGGGACCACCAGATTGGCTTCCTTTTTTTGGAGGAGAGCATCTTAGCTCTATTTGGTATGGCAAGGTCCATACATTTGTGTGCATGCTTGTACAGTGCATTGGCGTATGATTCGACAGTCATGCAGCTATTTTCCATTGGCATGGGTGCCAAGAAGTTAGCCACCTCTGTTTTTATGAGCCCAAAGACGGCTTTAGAGAAGTTTATCAGGGTGGTCACCTTAGCGGGGGGTGTAGGTGAGATAGAGATTTCCATGGTGATCAGTTTGCAGTCAGATTTAACCAGGGAGGAATTGACTATAGGTGTGGAGCAATGGTCTCCCATGTTGGCGATTACCAGGTCGAGAATGCTGCTTCCTCTAGTGGGGGACAGAATAAGCTGGTCCATGGCACTGGAAATGATAAATTCCAGAAAGCGTTGGGCCTGTACATTGGTACTTGAATAGTTTTCCCAGTTGATGGAAGGGTAGTTGAAGTCACCAAGTATGACAGTATTGGGTTGGACCGTGATAGATTCCAAGGTGCTTAGGAAGTTGGAGTGAGAGTCTGGGGACATGTTTGGGGTTCTGCAGCAGGCTATGACTTGTATCACCGTCTTATCCAGTGTTAGTTGTACCTGAAGTATCTTGGATGCATTATACTGGGCTACCAGTCTAGAGGTGTGTGTATCCTTTAAGAATATGGAGACATCACCACCTTTGGAGCTTCTGGAAGTATTCTGGGGCCAAAAGGTATGGAATGAGTTGTAGCCTGGGAGCGCATGGGTGCTTTCTGCCTCTTTAAACCAGGTCTCCATTACAGCACAGATGTCGACATTCTCCATTATGAGGCGAGCTTCGAGCAAGTGCATCTTGAGAATTAGACTTGTAGCATTGAGCAGTATGACCCTCAGATTGCATTGGTTTGTAGCTGTTACGGTGGAATTTTGGTCTTTGGAACACTGCCTAAAAAAGGCACTATAGGGGTGGCAAGAACCTTAGCCAGTACCAGGAATTCCAGGGGTGACAGATGCAGGCCATCTCTTGCAAACCTCAAGGTCTGTCGATCATGTCGTCCCAGGCAGGCAGATACTGGATCCTCTTAGAATGACACCAGAAACTTAGCCAATTGTTGAAGTCAATCATTTTCTGCTCATACTGTGATATCATTCTGGGTGATGGTAGAATACTGCTCAGGGCTAGGGTCATACCTGCTTGGGCCACATAATCCGAGAGTTCCATCACATCTCTTTTCATGTAGTCCAGGGAGGTATGTCTCAGGTCATTCACACTCACATGGACAATGACTGAGTCATATTTGTACTTGTTGTGGAGTGACCTGAGTGCATGTGTTATGTGGCAGATCCTGGTGCCTGATAGACAACTGTCACCTTCTCCTTGTTCAACCTAGTAAGTGGGACATCAGTGTGCCTCACTACTGAGTCTCCTATGATTAGTACATTGGGCAAAGTATTTTGCCTTAAGGGCTTGGGTTGAGGGGCATACTGTGGTAGTGAGCTATGTGTTCTGGGGCTGTTGTTGTGTTGTGGTGGTCGAGTGCATTTCTGTCTTGGGATACTCTGTTGTTTGGGTAAATTTTTATTGACAGACTCCGTGAAGGTGGGTGTATGCTTTTTGTTTCTATGTGTGGGTTGTGATGGTTGATGTTTTGGAGGCTGTGTTTTCTATGTAGTGAGTTGCAGGTGTTGACCTTCTCCTCTTGACCAGCTAGTCCGGTCTTGGTTGGAGCATGCACTGCTTACAGTTTGGTGATATAAGTGCATCTCTCACAGGTATGAGTGTTGGGGGGTAAGTGGAGAGGGTTGTCTGTGTACATTAGACAGTTGCCACACTGTCTCAGAATGCCCAAGTGCACCAGGTTAGCAGGAGAAAGCACATGAAATTGGCCTACAATCATACTAGGAGGGGTGGTTATAACTAATAAGTACTGGTGCTGTTCCTGCATAGGAACAGCTAGTGCTGATAGCAACTAATTGTGCTACAATAAATGCTACAAAAGCCTGTTAAAGTGATAACCGATTAAGCTAACTGAAGTGCAATAAGTAAAAGAACAGGCATGTTCTACGGGTAAAGAAGAAGAAGAAGACTCTCTGGAAACAGTAATAGTTTACCTCAGCTGACTGCCGCTGCATGGTGGGCAAACACAGGCTTTTAAACCAGAAAGTTGAAAGGGATGGAAAAATGCCCAAATGGCCAATAAACTACAATTTCTGGATCAGAAACCAATCCTCTTGTGGTAGATAGGCTACCTAGTGCTTACCACTCCCACTAATGCACTAGAAGGCTTCCCTTCAACACAGAAAAATCTGGGGGGCTTAGAAACATACAAAAATACTCCTGGATACAGCAAATCTCTATATGGACTAGACTAGTTACAGGAAAGGTAGGAAACAAGCTTAGAACTTTTATTTGTAGAAAAGCAGTTAGAACAGTAGCAAAAACACTTTAAATGCAGTACAAGCTCTCTTTTCTCTTTTCTGTTGCTCTTGCAGTCTGCAGGATGCCAAACCTGGATCTGTGGAGCTTAAACATATGCAAACCCATGTAAACATGGGCTTTTAAACCAAAAAGTTGAAAAAGATGGAAAAACTGCCCAGTCAATAAACTACAATTTCTGGGCCAGAAACCACTCCTCTTGTGGTAGATAGGCTACCTAGTGCTTACCACTCTCACTGATAAGCTAGAAGGATTCCTTCCAACACAGAAATGTCTGGGAGACTCAGAAACTTACAAAACAGTTGGGCAGCAATATTATGTTTCCCCTCTCTCTTCTGGTTTCATCTGAGAAGAGGTCTACCTCCTTCAGTCCATACCTCTCAACTGTCCAGATTTTTGCAGAATGTCCAGATTTTGCCTCATATAAAACTCATTATAAAACTTGTTGTTTTCTGGCAAATCATTGAGGATTGAATTAACTTAATAATGACAGACATTTCAGTTTCAGAACTCATATCACTCAGAAAATGCACAGAAATGCAAAGCCTGTTATTCTATCAACTTTCTAAGTTTATAAGAACAATATTCAAAATAAGTCTCTGATTTTGGGCCTTCATCTTCCACTATCCAGAATTCTTGTGGTAAGTGGTTGAGAGGTTTGCTCCAGCTCCTGGTCATATTCTATTCAGTCTGTCTTCAAGACCCTGTCAACTAGAAGCATTACCTCTCTGTTTCTGCAATCTATCCTCCTGAAGATGCACCCCATCATTCTGTTTTCTGGTACCATTGCCATCTCACTCTGTTCCTTGTGTTTTAATGTAGATGTAATCAACAGTTCCTAGATCTTTTTTCCAAATCCTTAAGTAAACATTTTCCCCATTTCTCCATAGGGTCTACTTCAGAAAGACAAAAACACAAACTCTTGAACGCTCACGAGTGAATAATCATAAACTCGAAATTGGTATTCTGAGATCGCAGTACAGTGAAGATCAGAATATTTGCCCTTTCCTCACTGCAGTGCGATCTCGGAGTAGGAATATATATATATATATATATATATATATATATACATATATATATATATATATATATATATATATATATTTAGCGGGGGGTGGGGGGCACAGCCCCCCACAATACCAATTTCAAGATTTTGATTATTCGCTCATGTGGGTGTTCGAGAGTTTGCATTTTTGGTTTTAAGACATAGACCCTTTCTCCATAAGATCTCTATAATAAATACTTTTTGTAAACATTTATTGCCAATAATTCTTGAGATTTCAAAACATGCCTACCAGGCACTTTTTTATACTTCACACAGGGCATGCCTTTGGTTAGCTGTTGCCCCCACACACACACACTTCTTGGTGTCCCTATCCTGGTCTACCTACATCGTCCAGATTACTTTTTTCTTCCTTTTTCTCTCAGTTTGTCTTACTCTTAATTTTTTTTCCTGTGTTCGCTTAACATATTTAAAAGAAACCATTTCATTACTACAAAAAAATAAACAAATATATACTGAAAAGCACCTCTGATAAAGTGGTGCCTTAGGTGGCCGTCAAGTTGGCCTATGACTTAGGCTGGCTATGACTTCACACTATGTGTTTAACGAAAATACAAACTAGGAAATATAAAAATGATATGACAGTGAGGAGCCATATTAATTTGCATCCTAAGCAAGTACTGAAGAGATGTAGAGTGACAGATCTTTTTTTCTGAATCACACATGCACACACATAGCACACATATACCTACAGAAGAAATAACACAAAATAAGGCTATGTGCTATCACAGCTATAATAAACTGTAGAATTTTAGTGAGGAAGATTATGTTTTCATCCAGATGAAAGTCGATATTTTAATTGTTGTGTTTTAGAATGGATCCTCCCCAATCTGGTTCTAATGCCACCAGTCCAATTTTCAATCTCTAGTCTCTAGCAGTATAAGTGTACTGTTTTATCTATGAAAGAGCAAGACATGATCACTCTTACAAATGCTAATAGATTAACAAATTGAAAAAATGTTTTTTAATTGTTGTGTTTTAGAATGGATCCACCCCAATCTAGTTCTAATGCCACCAGTCCAATTTTCAATCTCTAGTCTCTAGCAGTATAAGTGTACTGTTTTATCTATGAAAGAGCAAGACATGATCACTCTTACAAATGCTAATAGATTAACAGATTGAAAAAATGTTTTTTTCTTTTTAGGAAGGCAAGTCATCCTTTGCCTGACAGTCTCCCAAATTTATCTATCTGAATATCTGCCTGCCCATACATCTATCTATCTATCTATCTATCTATCTATCTATCTATCTATCTATCTATCTATCTATCTATCTATCTATCTAATCTATCTCTATTTATACAAATAGACAGGTATATACCAACTCATGGTCGCACAGCAGTGGGGAAAGGAGAAACAGCAACATGCAGAGATCACACTGTAGCTTAGAACCTTATCTATGAGAAGGAGGATAATTGAACTGTTCTGATTGGGTAATAACTACTCAACTATATATTCAACATGGAAGTGTAGCGCATTCTATGTGGACTTCATCCTCTAATGCCTACATAAAAGCTCTTGGCTATTGCGTTTAAAGTTAACAGAGAACATGACATCAATGATAGTTGTTGTTTGTCTTTCTGCTTTTTCCGGTTAGGGGTCGCCACAGCGGAACTCCGGTCCACTAATGATTGGCAGTAGATTTTCACGAATGTCGAGCTGCCAGCTCGACCATCAACCTTCAACAAAGGCACGCCCATTTATGCATATCTTTCAAACGCCCACCCAACAGCGGGGAGGACATGCAGACTCCACACAGAAGGCACTTCCCCCACTCCAGCCAAGAATCGAATGGGAGAACCTGTTGCTGTGAAGCAACAATGCTACCACTGCACCACCGCGGATATGACATCAATGACAGTGATTTCACAAATGGACGGTGCAATGCAGAATATTCCCAAGAGCAGAAGACAACTATGATGCAGAAAACTGAAAATATGTGGACAGGTCAGTGGCAGCCATCCCAAGTACCAATGGAAACATAGGGATAGTGAGCAATCCATCTGCAGTTAAATCACTAAGACTTTGCAACACGATTTCAATTTATTTATTTATGTTTGTTGGCAATAGTAGTGGGCGAATTAACAGAGGATCCATTTCAGCCACAACAAGAGCATAATGGCACACAAGACAGAAAACATAAAAATAAAAAGCAACTGTATCATACATTTGGAATAATGAGGCATAGGGAGTAAAATCAATGATCATTTTATGAAAGGAGCTGCTCAGTTATATACAATTATACCTTCACTAAGTGACTTATACAAGAACATACTTATTTACAGGTGGACATTTTATAATAATGTGTGAGACTGTTTTCTGAAAGAGGAGTCATATAAAATTTGGGTAGTAGGAAAAACAAAGAGTAAATCTTGGACAGGAATGGGGGTAGAGCGGAAGTAGATAGAAGTTATGTGTGGTATGTGATAAACAGCATACGGGACAACAAATTAAATCTTTATCCTCTATGTATTACAACAGTAAGACAGGCTAAATTCATTTTCACTTTTTTTCTCTAAGCTAACCAGCATGGGCACCACAATGGTACTATTCAACCAGGAATTTTGTTTAATGCTCCAGTAAGTAGTATAAAAGAGTAATGGCTAGGTGAAGTCCAGCTCTACATTTCAGCTTCCTCTGGGTGTCTTGAAGAAAGTTCACATAAATTATCATGCTTCTAAGTTTTGTCCATTTGTTTAATTTGAGCACACCAAGTATTTGACTAAAACAGGCCTTAATTACTTTATAGTTAAACCATTCCAACATTCCAAGTTTTTTTTTGGCAGTACTCTACCCTCCAGCACTTTTTTTTTCATTATTTATTATGTATTTATTTTTTCATCAGAAGACAGGCAAATGAGTATCAGCTACATGTGCTGCCGTTGACAGGCCATGCACTTCCGTTCATATTTTAGCCAGAGGAATGGCCTATCAGTACAGTTTATATCACACTGGAGATCCTTGACTGTCCATGGTGATATATATATATATATATATATATATATATATATATACATATATACATGTGCTACAGGAAAATTAACTTTATCAGTGTGTTTCAGAGAAATCAACTATTTAGTGCAGCAAGATCTTCACTGAGGGTAGAGCTAATGGCACTGAGAGGTTGGCTGTGAGGCATACTGCACTGTCAGCATATAACTGGGCTTATAAATGGATATTCTAGTTTCAGAATATCGATCAAAATGTAAATAGGAAGGATCACAATACAGACAATCATGAAACTTCTCTAAATAGAGGGGAAGGGAGGGATACCATTTACTGGTAATAAAAAGTCTGCATAAGAAAGCGTTACAAGCATTAATCACTATGGAAAGAGTCCAAAAGTTCCAGATTTGCCATAACAAGTTTTTTTTTGTTTTTTTTTTTTGGGAAGGACTCAGTTTGTTTTAGTAAGAAAAAGAAAAAGAAAGAAAGAAATGAAAACATAGTCTGGAGAGCAAATTGCAATGCATTTTATATAGTATTTGATGGTATAGGGATTGGGACTAAGCTAGGACAAGCAAATGAGAAAAATCTGAGCAAGACAATTTAGCTCTTTCCCGAAGGTTTTCAGAGGGCTGTAACTATAAGATTTGCTTATTTATAAAGGCATGATACTTTGTAATTTCCACTTATCTTTTTTCAGTCCTTATGATGTAAGACATTCTCCCCCAAGATGAAAAAAGTACTAGACTGTTTATAGGTAGATCGGGCTCAATCTATCCATTCATCCTCAACCTCTTTTTCCCATTTTGCACATGGGGACAATAAAAAACCTTTCTTAACCATGCTAGCAGACAGAAAGAGATTCATGTCATTAGATTAAGAGCGTATTATGTAACTGCCATTCTCCCTCAAAAAAATCTTACTGAAAGCATTTTCAACAAATTTTGGAGGGAAGGCTCATCTCTCACTATACCTCCTAAGTGGAGAGGCACACCCATCCCCAGAACTTAAATGTATCTACTCCAAGATCAGACAACTGTGAAGAAAAGGGAGAAGTCCACTGTCACTGAAAGCATTTTTAGTGAAACTTCTTCACAGAATCAGTATTTGCAGGACCTATTGTTGATCAATTGAAAGTTTTCCAGATAAAGTGTCCTTTTTTGTGTGGGACAAGTTTATATTCATAGGTAGTTGAATGTGTAACAATAAATTTCAGGGCAGTATTATTGCATGTCTAAGACAGCACTGTACTCTAAACAGTCATGGAGAGTTTCAGGAGCAGAAGCATTAATACTTACAAAACACTTTAAATGCTGCCCTTATTTTGAATGTCATTAGACCTGCTCGATAAACGTTACTCTTGCTATAAATTGGAGTACTCTGCATTGTGAGGAATAGTATGGTATATAACATATACTGCAGTGTAAAGGGGTATAAATCTATGTGGCATAATGAAGCATCAGTACTACTGTCAGAAATTACAGACTCAGAGTCCTAATTTCTAGCACCAGTTCCAAATTGGGAAGAGCAAGCTCCTGAAAATTTTCTGTATGGCTGAAGGAATGGAGAATTTAAAATGTACTGTTACACTTCACATGCATGTGTGTTTTATAGCTGATTTTATTTCTGGATAAACTCCAGATGTTTAAGCAACAAGTGGATTGAAAACAAAATAAATATTATGATATTTTTTGACGTTTTAGTTTTACTGTTGGCTCACTCTTTCCTTATAACCACACACACAAAATGATGCCAAGTTAAGTATTGTCAATAATTTATATACATCTGCAAAGCATTATGGATAATCAAAGTTGCCATACTTCTTTGGAGGAACAGCTGCTTATTTACATTACGGTTTCACTAACAGAGCATCAAATGTGTTAAATTTTCTGTGGATGGCTATGTGCTCTACCTGTGAGAAATAGCTGATGAATTGCCTCACTAGGATATAAGACTCTCTTATTGCCACAGCTAGTATGGAAAAATAGTAGCTCATACACTAATATAGGTAGTGAGAGATTGCTAGTACAGCTTTTCATGATGTCACTTCGGGCATTTTTATTTTCAAGAAATGTTTCAATGGGTGGTGCTTATAAATTAAATTAATTACAAACAATGATATGCATACCTCTCAATCTTTTGGTTCAAGAAATCTCGACAAAGCTTAAAATAATGGTGGAACAAAGGCCTAAAAGTATCGACAGATTTTAAATATTGCTCTTATAAACTTAGTTGCTAAAATAACATGTTTTGTTTTGAACAATATGAAACCTGAAACTCAAATGTATGTCATTATTTAGTGACTTCAATCCTCAGTTTTTCCAAACAACTGCAAGTTTTATAAGGAAGAAAGCAAAAACATGAGGTAAAAATCTGAACATTCTGTGAAAATCTGGACACTTAAGAAGAATGATAGCATGCGATTTGCCTCAAAAACTGTAAAATTGTATATGGTGTATGGTAAAGATATTACCCTCATCACTATGGGTTGGTTATTTACATTTGTTAAGGAATGTGTGACAATACACTTTAAAGAATTACCAAATCAAGTTAAATATAGATGTTAATATAATATCTACAGTAAGTCATACAGGAAAATAGCAAGTCACCTGTGAAAAAACGTGACAAGAGGATTTGTAGACATGATGAACAGAATGAGGGAATTATCATGTCCTAATATTTGGGCCTCACCAGCAGATATACAATCAAAACCAAGAAAGCCAGAAGAACAGAGAATATACATCAATATGACAATAACTAGTAAAGCAGTATATATATATATATATATATATATATATATATATATATATATATATACCGACTTACACACACACCTACCTACCTGCACCCCTAACCTAACACTTACCACCCCTAACCCCACTAACCCTAACTCACTTAACCCACCCCTAAACCCGGTCATCTGCGTTGGTGTGTTTTTCCCCCATTGGATTCGTGTCGGCGAAGCGTGTTGTCGGTATATATATATATATATATATATATATATATATATATATAGAGAGAGAGAGAGAGAGTGAGTATGAGAGAGAGATGCATAACTCCTGTACTATATTATGTAATCAGTGACTCAAGTGGAGTAAAGGTGTTTACTATGTTAGGTTATTGAAAATGCTGCCATAAGTTTGAGTTACATGCAGGCAGCAGAAGCATTTTCACCTTTTCAATACATATAGTGTTCATAACATACAAACTGATACTTTAGTGTGAGGTCTGTATCAAAAACATTCAAATATGTAATACTGTATTACAAGATATGAACAAGATAAGGTACTGCAGTAATGACATAACCATCTACAGAAAGACACAAAAAAATGATGGCACACCATCAAAGGTGCAGCATAGACTGAGAACGGAATAAACTTGAACAGAGAAAATTATAAATATGGCAAAAGTGTTCTAGAGTTGTAAAGTTCTGCATTTTTAGGCAAGGGTCTCTCATTTGGCCCTATTGAAGTAAAAGTCATACATGGCATGTCACAATCAACAAATACAAGCTACACTTCAAGATTTAATACCATTGAGGGCATGACCAAGATGTGCACTGACTAGCAGCAGTTTTTCATAGTTCTGTCACTTCATTCAATTTTGACAGGATTTATTTTTCATAAACAATCCTACTGGACTTAATTCTTCAATTTTAGATTATTCTAATCATATTCTAGGATTGTTTTAAAAAATTATTATCTTTTTCTGATATTTTCCTGTCAAAATCTTCTGACAGCATATCCCAGCATTTCTGAAAGAAGGATGAGTCACTCAAAGAACACTTCTATGGACTCTTCATTTAAGAAAGAACTATTGTCTTTGTCAGTTAACATACAAGAGATGTCACAATTATTAGATAAAATGGATACAAAAATGGATGTCTTTGAACAGAAATGTTCAAAACAGATGGACTTAATACATAAAGAACTACAACTGCAGAAATCCCAGATCTCAGATATAAAACAGTCTCTTTCTGATGTTGATGGAAGATTACATGAGGGAGAATGTAATAGTGAATTTATTTTAAAGCAGAAGACTGCTCTTCAGAATAAACTAGATGACCTAAAAAAAAGGTCAGAAAAAATAACATATGGATCTTCGGCTTACCAGGCAATACTGAAGGAAACAACACGGCGAATTTTTTAACTTCATGATTACCATCTATCTTAGACCTTCAGGAAGCCCTTTTATATGGTATTAAAAGGGCACATAGATCTCTGACTTCATCTCTTAATAAGAATACTCCTAGATCAGTAATAGTGTGATTTATGCCTTCACAAGATAAAGAATTAGTGTTGAAGACTGCATGGTCCAAGTCACCTATAAAAATAAAAGACAGCATTATACGTTTTGACAATGACTATTCAAGTGCAGTCATATCTAAAAAAAACTTTTTCATCCCATTATTAAGGAGCTAAAAAAGAACCAGATAAAAGTACACCTTTTGTTTCCAGCTAGACTGAAACTATTCCTTCCAGATGGGATAAAAATATTTGATGACATTGACTCTGCTGTATCTTTCATTAAAATTCATAAATTAATAGACACATTAGAGGATATGGAATGGTCAAACATTTCCTTGAAGAGAGTTGCAGAGAATAACAACTGGAAAACCTCTGAGAAAAAGAAGAAACCTGAAGGGAATATGGGAACTGAATGTGTTTATAAATGGGCTGTTTGGGGGAATGCTTTGGGTTGTATATCTGAGGCAATGAAGTGAATATGGTGCTTTTGTACCTTTATTTGTTATTTTGTAGGCTTGCTCGTGACTTTTTGCCTTTTATTATTGGTTAGTACCAGTCAAGTATGCTTAAAAAAACAAGACAGTAGTTTTATTCAGCATTAGTAATGGTTGGTGTATGTTATTTGGTGGCTCAGTGTTCAAATGGCGGTTTTCAGGACTCTCAAGCCATTTCTATCATAAACAAAGTCTTTTCATGCTAGTTCGAGGAGTTGCCACTGAAACAGCACCTTTTTTCTCAACAGGATTAATCTCGAGACATTTGTTTGCATTTGAATGTCTTTTGGACTGTGTGATCGCAATATCTGCAGTCCGTTGGAAAAATCTCAAACTTTGACCCCTCAAACAAGGAACAGGATAGAACGTTTATACGCTCATTGCAGAGATCATCCTAAGTAGCTTAAAAACTCATAAAATAAAGAAAAAAGAGAGTATTATCTTGCAATGTTTTCATTTTCTTGTAAGTTTAGGTGGTGCAGGGGTAGCGTTTTTTGGTAACAGCTTTCCAGCTTTAATAGGGTTACCGCCTGTCTCACTTTGAGAGGGAGAGTCCCTCTTTGGGCAGTTGTGTCCTGCAAAAAATTTGAAAAAATGGCAAATGTCCTGAGTTTTTAGGACAAAAATATTTCCTATATTTTATGTAATAGTTGCATAAAACAGTTGTTCTGTATCTGAAACACCTAAATGTTATAAAAAACAGAATAAGCAGCTAAAATGCTACAAGAATATGCTTTTATTTAGGCAAAAAAGTGAAGTTCTATCCTTTGCACTGGACATAGGTATGTTTTGCCCTGCAAAATCTGACATTTGTACCAAAAATGTCCCACTTTGGGCATTTGAAAAGGTGGCAACCCTAAGCTTTAATGACTGATACAAAACAAGCCTGTTAACTAACCTTGTAGGTATTTTCTATGATTTGTACAGCTACTGTAAATAGATATTTAAAACAAAATTTATTACACGAAAGAACATTTTCAAAACTTTTTGATGTCTCTTGATATGCAGAACTGAGCAATTTGTTTATATGGCAGTGTTTGCAGATTAGATATTTCATTATGTGTACAACTGACTATGTTGCTTATATGGCCATATACACATGTACTGCTTTTTAAGCTGGCCTGTCGTCATGTCATTGGAGCAATGCTGCACTGCATTTAAGTGATATAAAATGAAAGAAGAGATGAAATGCACTTAGCAAATATAGCTTGATACATGCATGTGAAATTTACTTATTTATTTGGTTTGACACCTTGAAGCTTTGTTCCCTCCAAGTCTGAATGAAGTTCTTTAGGGGTATTTAACTTTCACTCTGGGTCATACTTCTCGGCTGTCCAGATATTTGCAGAATGTCCATTTTTTTCCCTCATACTCTTGGTCTGTTCCTCATGGAATGTGTTGTGGTTTTCTGGCAACTCAATAAGGACTGAAGTGACTAAATAATGATATACGTTTCAGTTTCAAAAATGCATACTGACACAAATCTTTTTATGCTAGTAACTTCTTAAATAAGAGCTACATTTAAAATCTAAACATTTTTTGGGCATTTATCCTCCCCAATATTTTAGGCTTCATCCAGATTTATTATGTTAAGAGGTTGAGAGATGTGCACTGGGCAGATGATTACTTAATGGCAGTTTTCATTTGTACATGATACTAGTGTGGTATTTATGGAAATGACCACTAGACGGTGGTAATGTAATAATGTTGTGTCTTTCGGCTTTTCCCGGTTAGGGGTTGCCACAGTGGAACTCCAGTCCGCTAATGATTGGCAGTAGATTTTTACGTGCTGAGTTGGCAATGTAATAATATGATGCAGTTTACACAGAGCTCAATGCCTACACTAGACACTGCAAACTCAAACAATAAGGTAAACAGCTGGAAGAAAATTGATAGAATACTATCCTTGAAGGACTTGAGTTCTCTTACACCCACCCTTCCTTAATATCTCTAAATAAAACATATTATGCACAGACTGTATAGTTTAACAGAAAGGATTATTTCATTTTCTAATGAAACTTTTATTTATTATATCAGAGTTTGTTCATCTCTGAAGTTACAGTTATTTAGTAGCTTGGTTAGGGTAATATTAACCTAAATGGTAGATGCTGGTAGGCTAACCACTTGCTGAAGCATTGATATATTTGTTCGCTTCAAAACTTTATTGCGCCGTTCACTTCTAATAATAAAAAAAAATCAGTTAACTTACAACCCAAAATCTTATTGCTTATGATATGTTTATTATTCATCTATTATTGGTGGATAACTAGACTTAAAAATAACAGAAATAGCAAGATCTATCATATAACCTACTTCAATGTCTTTGTTATTTTAACTTGAAATATAAATGTTATTGCATTTAGCTTTGTTTTCACTTTATTACCACTGTATGCTTATACTGGTTATACTTGACAAAAAATTCTCAAGACCTGAAAAAGTCACTACATAATCCAATATTTGAACATTAGAAGTCAGTACTTATTATATGAAAATTGCAATTCATACCTGCAACAGTAATGTTATTTGGATTGCAGTTCCATTTTAGATACTAGGAGGACAAGTTTAACCTATCTGGTTTCATAATCTGATCTGAATACCACATATGCTTGATTTTTCAGATGTTTTAGATATTTATTACTATATAATTTGTTATATCATACCTGATTTCAAAGTTGTAGATAATTGTTTTAAACATGTTATCCTGTTTGACAGTTATCTTAGTCAACTTAGATTTTATGAACTTTTTCATTTTATTGTTATGACACTAACCTGGTATATGAGCTACATAAAGTATGTAATAATTAATAGATACTAGTTTATAGATTATCTATCAATAGAATGGAAATTTATAATAAGGGTATATGCTCTTGCAAAATCAACAGATGAGATGAGAATGGAAAAGGTTGAGCAAGTACATTACTTATAACTATGGCGAAATGTATATGACCTATTGTTACACAGGTCCATTTGCAAATAGGGCTTAATTGATGCTGTTTTTTTTTCCTGAGTGTCTATTTGAGTAGATGAGCATAATAGTAATGCACATTTTTACATCAGAAAATAATTGGGTCTATATTAAAAGACCAAAGACGTGTTTCAGCGACTACCTCTTGGTCGACTAGTAATTAGCGAATTCACTAAAGTGCAAACGCTCAAAACAGTGGTTTCTTTCCCTGGGAAAGAAACCACTAGCACAAACACACACACACACTTTAAAACATAACAACCTGGGGGTTGTGCCCCCCTCACAGCCCTTAACTAAATATACCAACTCTGAGATCGCACTACAGTGAGGAAAGGGGGCAAACACACGAGGATGGCCAAGCGATTTCTTTCCCAGGAAAAGAAATCGCTGTTTTGAGTGTTCACGCTTTAGTGCATTTGCCCATTACATGTTGACCAAGAGGTGTTCGCTGAAACACCTCTTCGGTCTTTTAATATAGACCCAAATAATTTTATATATTCTAACTTTAATTTGATCTTTATTTTTAAAATGATACTATTATCCATCTGATCTCTGATTATGTAATACATCTACAAATCATTCCTATTTTGGTCGTCATATGTATAATTTAATAATAACTCAAAAATATTAACTGTTTAGTTTGTTTTTTAAAAGAACAAGAATATATATCAAAATATCTTGCATGTAAACACTTTAACATATGGGATATACATATTTCCTTGTTATAATCAAAATTTCTAAACATTATTAGATTCTATTTGTGGTGGAAGGAATTGACTGTTGTTAGTGAGAGGGTGGATAACTCAAGCAGGATTCTGTTTGAGTTAGGAGTCTCTTTCAACTACATGAAAGGGGTGAGGGAATATAAAATTCTTGTTTTATTGTATATAGTTATTATTTGTTCGGTGTCTAAACACATTAATGTTTCAATATACACTATTTCCTTACATTATTTGGACCGTAGATCTATAAAAAATTATTTCAATTCAGTAGGAATAAAAATTTATATGTATATACTTAATATGTTAATGATCATCACTCAAGTACTCATACATTGTTTTTTGTGTTAATCTTAAAATGTTTATCTATTAATATAAACGAGTTAAATAGCAGTTACAAAAGGGGAAGTTTGTATAAATATATAAATCTTTTTAACCTTAATGTTGTTTTTCTACAAGAAACACACTTACTAAAAGATGACATAAATAGACTTAAAAATAGAAAATATATAGTACTATCTAGTTCACATCATTAACAAAAGAAGAGAAGTATTATAATTCTATGGAACAATACTCAACCATATACTAAAATAATAGACATATATAATGATGATGAGGGTATGTTATGCTCTGTTACACTAGAAATGAATAGGAAATTATACACATTAATTAATTTCTACTGTATACCAGGGATAGGTATTCACACAGTTAAGCAACACTTAAACCAAATAGAACAAATATCTAATATAAATATTATATTAGCAGGGAATTTCAATTGTATAGTTAATGAAAAAGATTCAACAGCTAATAGTAAAAGAAGAGTAACATTATCAGCAAAACATTTGACTGAATTTGCAGACACATACCATATTAGAGACATTATTGATTTTGCTGATTCAAATTCCCTTTATTATACATACTTTCTCATAGGCATGGTTCATATTCTAGAATTGATAGAGTTTATATTTCCAATCAGTTAGTCAACAATCTAAACAAAGTAAAAGTACATTTGTGCCCATTATCTGATCATAATGCTATATCTTTTGATCAATAAACTCAAACTACTGTACCCAAATTAAAAGAATCCCAGCATATCTAACTACCTTACCAGATTTTAAAGAATTATTTCTGAAATAAAAAAATGTATTAATCTCAATAGTACCGAGGACACATCTGACATTTATATCTAGGATGCATTAAAGGTCTGGCTTTATGCGACAATAATAAATTGGCACATTAATTAAAAAAATAAACTTTGGGTCAAGGAATCGAAAACACTCCAAAAGAAAATCAATAAACTACATAATCAGATAAACAAATCTAATAACTTTGCAGAAATCAATAATTTGAATAATAAATACATAGAAATTCTAAATCATAAGACCAAGATTAATTTAGAAATATATAAATTCATAAAGTTTTCTATTAACCCTAAATATTTGAATAAATTGGCCATCAAAACCAAGAGGCTTAGTAAAACTTACCATATAAAAGAGATTTATTCAGAAAAAAAAAATAAAATAGTTACTGATCTAGGAGATATATTAATGGGATTTAGAGATTATTTAGAGATTATTTTAATAAAATTAAAATTAAAAATTAAAAATTAAAAATTAAAATTAAAATAAAATTAATCAAAGCTCAACAACTTTAGATCCTAACGACTATAAGATCATTTATAAATAAATATACTAAAAACAAATTAACTGACCAACAGATTAATCCTTTAGATAAAACTATTTCATTATCAGAAATCAAATATCAAATCAATGCTTTAAAACAAAACAAGGCTCCAGGTAATGATGGAATTGTTCCAGAAATCTATAAAATACTACCAAAAGAAGCATTAACTTTATTACAACAAGGTTTTTTCTTCTGAATATCACTTCTGAATGTTGACTATAAATTACTTATGTCTATTTATGCCAACAGACTAAAGAAATGAATTCCACTATTAATTGATGATCAAACAGGTTTTATTTTTAATATAAACACATATGACTGTATTAAAAGAGTATTAACTGTAATAGATCATGCTGTCAACTCTAGGAAGAATTTAACTCTATTAGGTTTGGATATAAACTGTGCCTTTGATTTGGTAAATTGGGACTGTATTTTTCTTATCTTAGAATCTTTAAATTTTTCTAATACATCCATACATCTTATGTCGCACCTTTATAATGGAAGTCAGGCATATATAAAGATTGGTTCATATATATCTTATAGCATCCCTGATATATAAAGGAACTAAACAAGGATGTCCCCTTTCCTTTTGCTATTTACTTTCATAATGGAGCCATTAGCTAATTATATAAAGATGAATCCAGACATTCAGGGATTTTCTTTGAACCTTGAAACAACCTCCAAAGTACAACTATTTGCAGATGATATTCTCCTTACTGTTAAAGGAACAAATAAAACTTTACAAGCTATATTTGATCTCATAGAATTTTTGCAAAATAAATCTGGCTTAATTTTCAATGAAAACAAAGCAGAACAAAAGTATTCTCTATTAATTTAGATACTAATCTTTGGGAACAGAAATGTATTAAATACTTGGCTAAATCTGACAGTTTAACATATTTAAGAATTGTATTAGCTAGCACTATAAATGATATAATAAGACTTAATTATAATAATTGCATATCTTCTATAAATAACTTAATAACTAGGTGGAAACATCTTTCATTCACAATGGATGAGAAACTTTCAATTGTTAACATGATCAGTTTACCTAAAATACTTTATATTATACAATCTACATCACTAATGCCTCCAAAAACACTGATAAAAGAATTCAATACCATGATTTTAAAGTTTTTGTGGTATCCAAATAAACCAAGAATAGCTCTTACACATCATATGAAAGATTGGCGACTAGGTGATATAGGTTTACCTGATATTGAGTTATACTCTATGTCTTCAGTGATTAAAACTACTCTTTACTAATTAATAAAAATTATTCAGCAAGATGGAAACAATTTTAAGTAGTGTTATGTTTTAACATGAATGAGAGATCTAGCTCTAATGAACTCCTAATATTAAATAATCCATTTATTTGGATCTTAAAAAATATGTTTGGCTTAAAAAACTCCCAATTAACTTTTCCTGTTATATGAAACTATTATTAAAGGATTTTAGAAATTTTATATATAAAATATATGACTTATAAACATTGGATATTCATTCTCTTTCCTATTGCGTACACAAAGGATGTCATCCCCACTTCCAATCATTCTGATATTATCTTGTCGAAGGAGAAAAATCCTACTTTTTGGTTTCAGTTTTTAGAAGATGAAAACTTAATAACATTAGAACACCTAATATTAAAATATGATTTAAATAGAAATTTATGGCTACTACTTCAAGCACATAGACAATTCATGACTGACAAAATCAATTCAATTCCCCTAAGTTCAAGAATACCTATACCTAAATTAATAACTTATTTGACTATGTTTATTCAAAAAGATACACCCAATGAAAGTAAACTATCAATTATACACAAAATAATTAAGAATGAAACAAAAAAAAAACATAATTGATAGTTACATTCTGAAGTTGATAAAAAATAATATTGGATTCATCAAGGCAGACTACATCCTCACTTAGATGGAGATTATACTCCTCGAAGTGTATGACTGGAGCTTTCTATACACCCCATAAATTGGAGCTGATCAGTATGGAAAAGGTATTGTGTTGGAGATGCAAAACAGAAAATAAAGCAGATTGGTCACATATGTTTTACGGCTGCATAGCTTTGTAACAATATTGGGAAAAAGTAATATTCTCCAAGCTTTTTTTACTGATAGATTTACTTTATCTAAATCTTTGATTTTGTTTAATACCCTGATTCCTAACTGTATTAGAAGAGTTAAATACCATATTTTATGGTCTATATTAACAGTAGCTAGAAAAGTAATAACCAGGAATTAGAAATCTGATCATCCTCCTTTATTTGCAGAATTCAATAGTACTCTTACTGAAACACGTCAGTTGTAAGTGATGACTATTACATCAAGAACTATTAGAACATCCTTCTCATATAATCTGTGGTCTAACTTAAAATCTTTATTAGAAAATACTTCATATGGTACTCAATGAAACTATTACAGGTTTTACAGTGTTTTGTTATAATGTATATAATAGACACCAATGTCAATACTTTAGTTGCTATTACTTTTTTGTGTACATCTTTTTTTTTTTTTATAAGCAATTTCCTTAATGTATTTTTGTAATTGATTTTGTATTGCTAAAATCTTAATAAAAACTATAAAAACAGATTTAATACCATCACAGCACTGTTGAAAGATTTTGTGATAAAAGACATTTGCTATGCCAGACTAGCACCCATCAAAATAAAAGAAAACCAGTCCAGATGTCTGAGTTACTGAAAGCACCCTGGACAAATGTCTGCTTGCTAGTGATTAGTTGATTATTCAGAATTCCGTGCTATGGAAGAGCTGTTATGTCCAAATCAGCCAAAGTTATAATCCAGTCTTAATAAGAGGTTTGCAGTACTTGGAATGTAACAAACTATAACTTAAGCAATAATGCCCAACAGGATGGGCATTGTCAGGGAAATACACACAAGGGTATTGTGAGGCCTGTGGTCTTACCATTAAATACACATACACACACATATGCACACACAGAATCACACATGCTCAGCAGTTACAGCCTACAAATCAGTTATCTATTTGTGGAAAATGAAGAAAAAAATCATACAATGCAAGGTTTTACAGCCACCTCATTTTTCTTAACTGTCCCTGATTTTGCAGATTATCCTAAATTTTGCTGCATAGTTTTGCTCTGCCCTTATACAAGGTTTGATTTTTCTGATAAATCATTAAGGATTACAGTCAATAATGCCAGACATTAGAATTTCATACTTTTAGACAATTTGTGCATGTGATATAGTGCCTATTGAAGTGCAAAGAAGTTAAGAGATGTGCTTGTTCTCTTTGTCTCTCTCATTCACTCACACTCTCTCAGTCTTTCTCTCTCTCACAACCTTACAACACAGGCACACACACACACACACACACACACACACACACACACACACACACACACACACACACACACACACACACACACACACACAAACTCATTCACACAGGTAATTGCATTATTTATTTTTATTTTTGCTACCATGCTAAATGTGATAAGGAGAAAGTAAAATGGCCTGCTATATTTAGTTTTGTGAGTTTTTATTGGTATATCTTTTAAATTCATGATTTTATTTATTTCTTTTATTTTACACTCATTAACTCTCAAAGCCATGCTTAGCAATCATAAAAAATGTTGTCCATTTGCATTTTTTCAAACCATGCTTCACAAGAGGTTAATATGCTATCATTAAACATAGGACCTGTTTTATTTACCAGTATATTGACACCCTGTTGGAGAACTTTCATTCTTGAGTAGGGTGATAATGTATGTTTCACCATTATCTAAAATATGATAAAAACTTTCCTTTAATTGATCGCAGTTCAAGCAGTTTTGTGACACACAGAATTACATTCAGAAAAATGAACCAATTGCAGCCACAAGCCTAGAGCATAATGGAAATGCATATGGCCTACAAAGGCACAGCCAAAAGAAGGGTAAATGTGAAAAGCATACTTAAAAGGTGGTAGTAAATAGAATGCTTACTGTTTATAGAAGTTCTACACATGAAAATACAAGAGCGGCATGACAGTGTGATGGGTAGATATGAATTTTTAAACAAGAATCTACTACAAATGAACCAAGGGCTATATCTAATGAATATATAACTCATCTTTATCTATAGTGCTAGTTCTGTAGCCTGAGAATGATGACTGCAGTTCCAGTAATGTACATACACATGCTACACAACTGAATTTCATAGAATGTATTTCATAGTTTCATAGTTTTTTACTAAGCTATTGACATGAAAGGATCTTCAGAAGCCTAGCCATGCATTTCCATGAAGTTTTTTTTTTTTTTTTTGTTTTAGCCCCTGTAATTTAAATATGACTAACCAATAGCAGGCAGAATACTTACATGTTACCCCTTTCCATTTGGGACAAGAGTTCTACTCCAGGGATAAATTTGCAGTTTCCCGTCGATCCATTTATCCAGATTACATTTGAATAAAGTAAGAGAAGTACTTTGTTTTATGTGGAGAAAGAGATGATTCCAAAGAAGTGGATTTCTCTGTGGCACATATTCATCATTCCAACATGTTCTATTTATATTGCAGAAGATAAGAAGATCTCTTGAGTGGGTGTTTATGCCACCATTGGACTTGCAGATCTGCAGTGGGTCTGAAAGGATAGGCTCTGTATCTAAGGCAGTGCTCACCTCTCAGCACCCTGTATAATATTGAGACTAGGGACAAGACTTTGAGACAATCAGTGTAGTATTTTATGACTTAGACACTTGATTTTCTTGGTGAGAAAGCCTTGTTGAAATTCAAGTTGAATTAATCATTTGGACAGGTGCATGCCAAAATGGGCATTATACGCAATGTTGGTCTTAAAAGTGCTGAATACAGTGGAATAATTACATCATTGGACCTGGATGCCATACAGTTACTAATAACCACAGCATTGAAAAAGGACTTTCTTACAATAGTGGATGCATGCTGATCAAAGAACAGTTTACTGTCTACATAGGTTCCTAGGTCCCTAACTAGTGGACTGATTTTCAGGGGTATGTTGTCAATGCAATAGTCAATGCAATAGTTGCAACAGACATTGTAATAGCTGAAGGATACTATTATACATTTTTTGGCATTTACTTTTAGTCTATGATCTTGTCACTATCTGTTTGCTTTGGAAAGGCCATCATGGAAGATCTTTATGCCCTCTAGGCAGTTAATAATGGCACCTATTTTACAGTCATCAGCAAACTTGTTGAGCATAAGCCCTTAACATTAGCTTTGACCTTTAACAAGTAAATGCTGAAGAGAAGTGACCCAACAACAGACCCTTGTGGTAGACCACTGGTGATGGGTCTTTAGGAGGAGATGGAGCTGCCCCCTCATTTTCTGGGTTCAGTATGTAAGCCAATTGTTTACCTATCAAGTTATCTAGGGAGTGAAGATTTGCTGGGAGAATTTATTATAGCAATAACCCACGCCTGGGTGTGGGTAATGCTAAATTTACCCACGGTTGGCGTGGTTTGGTCCTGAAGCCCGAGGGACCAAACAAAGCCAACCGTGGACACCCAGAAATGACATTATTTAAGAAAAGAAACTATTATTTTTCTTAAATAATGGCATAGTATAATGCCTGTTTACTTCCGCGATGTCTGGCATCCGCGGCAGTTCTGATGTACATCGGAGAAAGCAAGATCTCCGTTGCTTTTTAGTGTCTCGTTATGTTAAATGAGTTTAACATAGCGAGACAGTTTTAAAATAAGCAACGGACATCTCCGTTGCTTATTTTAAAACTGTTTTGCTATGTTAAACTCATTTAACTATGTTAAATGGGTTTAACATGGCGAGACAGCTTAAATAAGCAGCGGAGATCTCCGTTGCTTATGTTAAACCCATTATACTAATGGAAAAAGTCGAACGGCGGACCTTTTCCATTAGTATAACTCGATTTACAACGGGCACGCTGGCCAATCAGCGTGCACGTTTTGGGGGGATCATGGTATAATAACAATGATTGTCTTTTCAGAAAAAATAGCGCAGGTAAAAGCTATCCAAATGGGAAATTTCAGGGGCCAGGAGGTAGTATAGTCCATTGCTACTGGGTATGAATAAGATAAAAAACAAAAATTCAAAATGGACAGATATACTGATCTGAAGAGACATGGGCATTATACGCAATGTTGGTCGTAAAAGTGCTGAATATAGTGGAATAATTACATCATTGGACCTGGATGCCATACAGTTACTAATAACCACAGCATTGAAAAAGGACTTTCTTACAATAGTGGATGCATGCTGATCAAAGAACAGTTTACTGTCTACATAGATTCCTATCAAGTTAACCAGAGAGTGACAATTTGCTGGGAGAATTTATTAACAATGATTGTCTTTTCAGAAAAAATAGCGCAGGTAAAAGCTATCCAAATGGGAAATTTCAGGGGCCAGGAGGTAGTATAGTCCACTGCTACTGGGTATGAATAAGATAAAAAACAAAAATTCAAAATGGACAGATATACTGATCTGAAGAGACAGCCAAGAGAAACAAACCTGCAAGAGGGATTCATTATTTTAATACATGACAGGCAATACAGACATTTACCCTTGGATAGCTAGAGATATTTTATAAAAAAAAATATTATGGGTCCTATGATAATACTTTTAAGAGGAGGGACACCTTGACAACACTGCTAATTTTAAACTCTGGTGAGTGTGTTGATGTTACTGGTTTAGCCAGGGTAATAAGTCATACAGTTCATAGTAATAACCATCCAACTATTAAACATCCTGACTTTGAACAACCAGCACCAAAATAAAAATCAGATGACTATTTAAGTTGGAACACTGACAATGAATAATAAAACTCTGGTTTTGTTTCAAAAGATTTGAGTATGATAAGAGACTCCCCATCCTGGTAACCTTAAATAGCATGCACAGCTCTATCCTTGCCAACTAAAGCAATCCTTCTATACTACCCACAACTCACGAGACATACCTATGGAGCCTAACACTACTACCTTTATGAACATCATATAGCTATATATAAATTGGATGATATAAACTAGTATAACTAAAAATAACACTTCCTAGACTTCATCAGAGTCAATGTGCTCAACCAGATAGTAAACCATCCTGCCATGGGCCTACTTTTACTGTATCTTGTCATCAACATTATGCCTAATGTAGCCCAGACAGTGGTCAGATCTGCCCAACAGTTAGTGTTTTTCACCATTAGAATCCACTCTAGATTTCATACAAACCCTCTCTACCTTTAGGGATCTCTCAAAGTCAAACCTACTGCAATTAGTTGAGGACCTGATGTGGCTTAAGAGACTCCCACCTAAGGAAGATCCTGTGGCCATCACAGTTGTGTTTGTTGATGGTTTCTTTCCTCAGTTCAATGTCTGCATCAAATCATCTGTCCCAATTCAATAAAATTACAACAGCAAAGTTAGAAGCAAACCCTGTAGTGGAACTTTTCCATAAACAAACTTTATAGCAAAATGAAAAAGCTCTCTCTGAGGACAATGTTCAAAAGCTCTCAGTACAAACTGAGAGTTAAAAAAAATTAGCAACAAAATCAAAGTTACAAAGGCTTATTAGTAGGAGCTGTAAATTGTCACCCTCATCAAGGATAACTATAAATCCTTCTTCAGCTATGTTAGGAAACTTAGGAGCAGTGCACCAAATAATATATAATAATACCTCCCACTCTGTTCTGTTTGACATAGCCAACATATTAGCTGGCAAATTCTGTTAAAATTTCTCCCCCTCATTCTTATTCTGCCTCTCTCTAAGCAACACAAATTTGACCCCATTCCCTATGAACACCTCTGAGCAAATTAAAATAGTCCACATCAGGAAGGAAACAATAGCTGTGTGCAGGCCTCTCAATCTCTTAAAGCAAGAAATGTGGACAAAGCCTAAAATAATAGGCAGACAAAGGCAAATAAAATAGGAACAGGTTTTAAATAATGCTCTTATAAACTTATAAACTTAGAAAGTTGCTAGAATACTTGGATTTGATCATAGGAGATTACTAGGCTATCAACCTGGAGGCCATTTTAAGCCTATCCATTTCAACCCAATGTAATACTGTAGAAGTACTTGTCAGTACCCAAGATTGCATTTAATGATGACTGCCCATGTCCAGGAGTGTTGTGGGTGATATCACCAGCAAGAATTTACTGTGCCCCATCCACTCGTCCAAGCTCCTCTTGAACAGTGCCATAGGGACGCTCTGTTTCACATGAATTGGTAGCCTGTTCCAAAGACATGGCAGTCACTGGGAGATTTAAGTTGCAGCTGTATTTTAGTCCTTGAAACAGGTAGCCCTGGACCCATTTGATTTACAGATATGCAGTAACTTCATTAGGCTTGGGTCTTGGGTTGCTGTGTAGGCCAGGCAAGTCTCCCCTAAGAAGTCTAAACAATACAGAGTATAGTGACAGGGACTTTAGTCGGTCCATGTAAGGCACATGCTGGAGCCTCTTGATCTTCTTTGTTAGAAACCTCTGAGGTCTCTCTAATTGCTGCAGGTGCTTAGTATGATACATACCAAAAGGGGCATTATACTCAATTATGGGCCAGATAAGTGCCAAGTATATTGGGGTTAAAATCTCCTTTGCTCTCAAGGTGATGCCTTTACTAATCAAGTGAGCTACGTGGAAAGATCCCAGGTCACTTACCACTTAATGGATACTTAGGGTATTGTTGTTGTGTTAGCATGCATTTTCTGAAGGATATGAAGTGTGAAACAAGTGTGAAACTCAGATGTATGTCATTATTTAGTGACTTCAATCCTCTGTGATTTGCCAGTAAATCATGGATTTTATGAGAAACAGTCCAAAAATATGAGGCAAATATCTGGACAGTTGAGAGGTATGGCTGCATGGAACCTGACAATGTGCATGCATATCAGTATGAAGCACTGTCCTAGAACTTTTCAACCTCTGCCTTTCATAACTGACGCCTGGGGAACAGCAGCTGTTCCCCACAAAAGGTTGAACCTATTACTCATCTTGGCAACTACAGACCAATATCTGTAAGTTAATAGACCCAAACCAGCTTTGGTTTGCAAAGGGTAGATCCTGCTTGATAAACTTAGTAGTCATTGAAAAGTCATGAATGGGCATCAGCTGGATTTAAACACCCTGTGTTTTTGAAGTATAGTCCAACTATCTACTTATGCTGTGTAACAAGGTCAATAAAAAGGATAAACATGCATGTCCACATCTTGTGGAATTTGGCTTTATTTGCCTGAATGTAACCAAAATGACTTAAAAAGTAAAAAAAGTCATGGACATTCAGAAACCATGGACATTCAAAAGCCATGTAGCTGAAACACTTGATATCCTTAAAGGGCCTCTATTACAGGAGGTTTAACGAATCACACAGTGAAAACATTTATCTTGGCTGGGGTTTTCTTGCAGTTTTTGCTACAGTTAAGTATTTAGGCTCCTCAATACTTCCCACCATGGTATGCAAAAGGAAAAGGAAGGAAGGAAGGAAGGGATTATGCAGAATGCTATCATGGAAGCACTGAACACAGAAAACTGTAAAGCAACTAAGACAAGAAGCATCACTGTTAGAAGAATACAGAAAAGAGAATGGATCATCAATAATTATTAGAAAAATCGATGTGGTAAAAGCAACACACAATATTAAAACCGACCAGCCTAGATCAAAAACTATTCCACTTATAAACTTAAAACATCAACACAAGCAGAAAAGCTTAGAAGGCATGCAGATAAATATAAAGGAAAAGTGCAAAATAAGCAATTCATTTTTGATCTAGAAAGGATTTGTAGACAACTGGGAAACAAAGCAGAAGGAATAGAAACACCATCAAAAAAAAAGAAAGAAAGAAAAAGAAAAAAAATAAGCAATTTTTGGCAACTATTACCTACTTAATGGAGAAGTTTTATGAAGACTCTGCAGAACACAACAAAGTTGTCAAATGGTTAGAAGAATTAAAAGAAACAGTAAGAAGCTCTAATACAGAGGATATGAGATGTGATGAAGTAATGGCCAGATAAATTGAGCTAAAATTATGAAAACCTCAAAACTGGAAAACCCCAGACCCAGATGCAGTACCTAACTTCTGGCTAAAGGTATTAACAAATCTGTAGTATAATTTAACCCTGAGAAAGAATTACTTATATGCACACCCAGAACAGACACCTTGTTAACAATAGGAAAAAGGATATTCCTCCTACTTAAGAGTGAATCTGCAAGCCATCAATTAACCAATATCTTGCCTTCTGACAAATGAAGTTTGGCAACAAACTAAGTTGTCCCGGGACATCTTCATGGGGGGGGGTTAGGTTAATATTAGGGAGAGTTAAGTGGGTTGGGAGGTGAAAGGGTTAAGTGGAGGCAGGGATGGTTGGGAGGAAATGAGATAATGATGGGGAGGGGCTTAAGAGGTTAGTCTAGTGTAGTTGGGTTAAGCAATCACATTTTGGCATGAACTTGCTACATGCAGATTCATGTCCTGATGACCGGTGTGTTCTTTGGTCAGGTAGGCCTTGGTTTGGTGGTGGAGATAAGGAGGTGAGTAACTGAGGTATAGGGTATGGTTATAGGTATGCAGGTTAACGCTGATGTCTTTTAAGTAAAGGGACTACTTTTTATATTAGTGGTGTATGGTAGAAAGCACATGGGGGGCATTTTTCCTTGCCCATATACAGTGCATGTCCATTTGGTTTCGGTGGTTGGATGTGTTAGTGGTGTGGTGGTTTGAGTGAGGGGCTGTGATTGTGGGGGAGGTGATAGGTCCAATAGCTTTTCAAAAAAAAAAAAGAAGAAAAAAAAAGCCGCTCCGAGCAAGTTTTTGTCAGCTAGGTGGAGGCTAGGGGCAGGATAGGTGTTTGCCCCCCTTTTCTGGCAGTGTTCCTGATTTTTACATGGCATGTGGGGAGGAGCTGTTGTGGTGCATTTCAGCTTGGCCTTACAGGGCTTTTGCGGGCTTGGAGATATGACATGCACGTATGCTGGATTTTCCTTTGGCTGTCCTCAGCCCCTGTCGCCATGGGGTCCTTCAGTTGGGTGTAGATGTGGTGCCTTTTGCGGTGTTCATGCTGTTTTCTGTACTTATGGTGGGTAGGTTATTTTGGTGTTCCTTTCCCAAGTGTGCTTCTGGTTGTGTAATTTGGATGAGTATAGCTGACATTTCAGGAAGGCCGGAGTATGGGGGGGGGGTTCTGCACGGGGAGGTTTTGTCTGGAGGCTTGCTGGTGGGGGAGGGTTGTGGAGGTTCTGTTGGGTCCTGTAGTAAAGCTGTTGTGGTGGGAGACTTAGAGTGGTTGGTGGGTGCATCTCGAGGTTGAGTCTATATGAAATTGGGGGGCACGGCTTTGTGCATTTTATATATACAAGAAAAAGGGAAGGAAAAATGTGAGTCTCAGGTAGTGTGCCTACTGTCAATTTAGAAGTGGGTAGACTAAGAAAATGGTAATGGGAATTGGCGCTCATTTCATGAAGTGGGTTTGCAGTTGTCAGTGGCATCTGTTATGGCAGGCAGGTTGTTTTATTGCATTGTGAGGCACAAGCTATTAAAAAAAATAAACAATAATAAATAAATGAGGTGGTCTATTCTTCATGGTTGGCAGGTCAGCTGTATGGTTTAGTTATTTAACTGAGGGAGGCTACAAGGGTGGTTTTGAGGTAATTCCGCAGGCCGCAGCTGTTGGTGGTTTCACAAGCTCTGGGGGAAGAGAGACGTGGCTCGCTATGCACATGTGGTGTAGGAAGTTGTGTGGTAGAGATCGCACAAGATTCACATGATTGGACCTATGGTTGTTGGGTTTGTGTGGTGGTCGCTAAACACATTGCCATGTTATGGTTTTCGGGTGTGTGTTTGGAGAGCACATGAGTGAATGGGGGTTGCTGTGCTCACTTGCGAGAGACCGGATGAGTTGTTCTTCCTGGGAGTATGCGGTTTGGGGGTTTGCTTTCCGAGTTTATCTATGGAAAATCTCACATTCTCAGTTTAAGAGCTTCTTGCCAAAAGGCTACAACATATTTTATAAAACTTGTCTGTCTTTAATATATGCATAAAAAAAAAAAAACCCTCTACAGACAGTTGGTTTATGTAAAAGTTCGTTTTAACATACTTTGTAATCCAATCTTGTATAAATTCTGTTCATACTTAAGAGAGGCATTGTTTTATAACATTATGCCATAAGTAAAGCACTTACTTACAGCAAATTACTTTATAATTCATTTAATTTCACTCCGGAAGGTTTCTAGAGATACCACTTCCTTGTATTCATTGCAGATATTTATTACATGTAAACTTAATTGTCCCTAATTGGGTCCTTTGTCCCACTTTTATTTACAACTTTGTCCAGATTTCTCGCTGTAAGGGATTGAAATGTATGCGGAGGATTAAGCAGGGTATGTCTCCCTTTATTATTTTGCCTTGTGCTTCAGAAACAGCAGTAGCAGTAGCAGTACCTCAGCAGGTACCAGATGTGCCCTGCATGCATTTGTCATAGTCTGTATTTCCCCACAAGGCAAACTGAATAGTGATTTCACAGGGCAGCATGAGAGATGTGTGACTATCTTTACAGTTTTACTTAAGGCCTTGTCCCGATTTCTTTCTTTAAGACATTGACAGGGAGAGTTCACAGTGGTTTTACTACTTATCTAACAGGAGATATGGAGGTGCCGGATTATACATTTAGCATTTGAAAATTGGAATACCCTTTGGTTCATTAAGATAGCGTGGGCCTAGGTTCAGGAAAGCCTACATTAAGTGTATAGCACATTGAGGCAATGGACGACACAAGCATAGCTTCTACCTAATTCCTGTGAATGAAAAACCTGTTATTCTGTACATTTCTTCCAGGGTTGGCAGGATAGGTTGTCTTTAAAGATGTCTTTGAATGTACGTTATGTATTTTAGATGATTTATATGTCCTTTTCTTGCAGATGGGGGTTTTGGAATGCTGCTGCTATAATTTGGAATAGGTGGGTATAAGGCAGAGCCTTCTCTTTACATTTTGGAGGATTTACTTTTGTCCTTTGCTTTGTAGATGGTGGTGTGATGAGTACCAGATGTGGCGCTACACATTGAGTTTGCAGATGATGGAAGCAGTGGCGAGCAAAGATGCTACACATGGGGAGCTCAAGGTGGCAACAGTTATTGACCGAAATTGCTGGAGGGCAGAAGGCATCATGCGGTGGCTTGAAAGGGGATCTAAAAGGTAATGTTTTTAATAGGTTGAGTGTTTTGCCACCTGAATGGGGCTCAAAGTGGGTCTGAGTAATCACCTTATTAAGACATATTAGAGCTCTGTGTTCAATAAGTAGGAGCTGATTATTGCATTGGTATAGGGGGCAAGTAAGGAAGAGGTAGGTAGGGGGTCCAAGGGGGTAAGGGGCGGGGACAGTTAGGTGGAGTGGGGGATCCCACAGGATGAGTAGCCACGACATTCATAGGAGCTCAGGGCTTATTAGGTTAAACCCCTGTGGCTCTTGCAAGCCAGTGAAGCTCAATCTTTGCTTTCTTAAGAACCTTGGGGTGGTTGTATTTACTCATTCAGTTGTTGAACCATATGTAGGGGAGGACAAATGAGGTGTTTGATATGATGCTGGAGTTTGTTCCTAACGGGTGGTGTCTTTGGGGTGACAAATTTGTCCCTTGAGTAGATATTGTTAATGTTACATAACAGGTTAAGGTTTTACAGAATACCACAAGGATCATTTCTCTTGGTATTTGGGTCAATTTTGAGAGTAGAGTTTTAAAAAGCATGGTAGACAGGCGGTTGGTGGGGTAGTTTTAAAACTGGGTGTATTGTTACAGGGGAGTTGGGAGGTTTAAAGGAAGCTTGGTTGTGGGATACGGCTGCGGTAGGACAGGTCTTAATTGCCTACTAGTGGTATAAGTAATATAAGGAAAGAGCTCTCCAGGGGAAAGACCAGGGCCAAACAGGGGTTAAGAATGGTTTGGTAATGAGTGAATTGGGGGTGTTTATGGCTGGGTATGTAGAGTATTTTGTTGCTGAGCATAGGCGGGTTTTCGGTAACTAGGTCAAGGGGTGCTGGTTTTCGGTCAGCTAAGGTAGGACATTAAAGTTGGAGTTAGACTGTTCCCTGTGGTAATGGAGTTGTTGCACATATAGAGCTGGGTAGTGGGTGGGCTAAGGTGATATGCTACAGTTAACAGGGTCTTGGTGTGAGACTTGCTACTAGTTTGACTGGGTGCCGCCCTGAGTTCAAGGGGTTATAATTTGTGGTTTTGTTGTGGTTATAGGCTGTCAATACACTCAGGTTAAGCCATGATTTCAGCTTTGAAGGCAGCAGGCTAAAAGTGTACGTGTTCCCTTTGTGTGGATGTTCCAGTGTTACAACGGGGTCATGGTAATCCTACTTTATTTAGTTTCATTAGGGTGTGTTTCAGAGATGGCATGGCAAAAAGGTTTATGATGGGATTCTAAGGTGCTTTACAGATGATAGGTACACCAAATAATGTTTGGCTTTATCCTTCTCTTTATGGGAAGTGGATTGAACAATTTTGGGTAGAAGGGAGGGGGAACAGCCTGGTCAGGCTGGTTGGCGGAGAAGAGGGATAGGCTTGCCCTCTTCTGTTCCACCTCTGATGTCTGGATGTTCATTTCAAGGATCTGGGGAAAGGAAATGAGTAGTTGGAGGAAGCTTGCTGAATAGATAAGCAAGCTGAGGCAAGTATGGCGCTTATTTGGTGGAGGGTAATTCAATGGATGATGCATGAAGTGAGTTGGGATGCTGCTTCATAAGTAAAGTAAGCGAGCAGAGGCATGGACCATGCTTGTTGGGCAGGGTGAGTAGGTACATTGCCCTGATTAACATTGAAATGAATGGTGTATGAAGTGAGATGGGACGCTGCTTCATAAGTAAAGTAAGTGAGTAGAGGGTATGGATGCTGCTTACTGGGGCAGGGTGAGTAGGTACGCTGCCCTGATTAACATTACAAGGATGTTATGCTGTATTTAGAATCAATTATATCATGAATAGTTGTAATTAATAAAGTTGGTGATCAAAGCTAGGTTATGGAAATTTAATAAAGGTCATCAAATGTCATTTGGTGTGATGTTTTTATTGAAGGGGACCAGGACAAATTAAGTTTGGCAACAAACCAAGTTTTCCCTGGATTTCTTCACGGAAAGGGATTAAGTCGATATTAGGGGGAGTTAAGTGGGTGAGGAGGTGAAAGAGTTAAGTGGAGGCAGGGATGGTTGGGAGGAAATGAGATAAGGATGGGAGGGACTTAAGAGGTTTAGTCTAGTGTAGTTGGGTTAAGCAATCACATTTTGGCGTGAACTTGCTACCCACCCACCCTCCCTCTTTTCGTTGGTGGGGAGTAGGGTTAATTATAAGTGGGGGTAGGTGGAGAAGAGGTATAGGCTTGCCCTCTTTTGTTCCCCCTCTGATGTCTGGATGTTCATTTCAAGGATCTGGGGAAAGGAAATGAGTAGTTGGAGGAAGCTTGCTGAATAGATAAGCAAGCTGAGGTAAGGATGGTGCTTATTTGGTGGAAGGTAATTCAGTGGATGGTGTATGAAGTGAGTTGGGACGCTGCTTCATAAGTAAAGTAAGTGAGCAGAGGTATGGACCCTGCTTGTTGGGCAGAGTGATTAGGTATGCTGCCCTGATTAACATTACAAGGATGTTATGCTGTATTTAGTATCCATTATATCATGAATAGTTGTAATTAATAAAGTTGGTGATCAAAGCTATGTTATGGAAATTTAATAAAGGTCGTCAAATGTCATTTGGTGTGATGTGTGTTATTGAAGGGGACCGGGACAATATACAAATTATTTACTGGAACTGATGCAGACAGAGTCTATAACTATTTAGAAAAAAAATCAATTATGACATTAAAACAAAAAGATAATAAAAGAAAGTCATATAGAGCAGAGGATCATTTTTTGCAAAACAAAGCCATAAAAGAGAGTTGTAAAAAGGGGAAGAATTTAAGAATGGCATAGATACACTTTGCATATGAGCCATGAAGATGAAGGGCTAATTATTATTCCAGGGATACAAATTCAAAGGGGGATAATCAAGTGTGATTCATCACTGCTGCTTTTTTTGCCTTGCCTTTTAAGCTGTTTACTTAATGGATTAGGTTATAGTTACAGTTTAGCCAACCTTGTTTATGATATCTCCTCTACTTTTTGTAGGTAACTTAAAATTGAATAGCTCATCAGGTAAGGAGCTGAGAGCACAACTACAAATGGTGAAAATTTTCTCAGATGATATAAGAATGACATTTGATCTTGATAAATGCGCAAAATCAACATTTAGAAAAAGAAAGCTGGAGCACCAAAAAAGTATCAACCTGGAACAGAAATGTGATATAAAGGAGTAAGAGGAAGTGTATAAATATTTTGGAACAGATTAAGAGTCAGCAATAAAACATGAACAAATGAAATTAAAATTCAGTAAGGAATAATTTAGAAGACTAAGGCCAGTATTCATAATCAGTTATGTAAATGTGCTTAGGCTAGCCAAGATGCTCATGGATGGGTGCAGCTGAGCTGCAAATCATAGAGGCCATTTATTCAAATGCATGATGACCTCAATTGTGCCTATACAAATGTGCAAATAGTAAGATGGAAATGGGGAATGATGTAAATCTTCATATGTTAATGAAGTATATTGTATACCATTTAAGATTGAGTCAAATTTTCCCACTTTTCTGTGTTGGTTATAAATGCTCTATATAAAGAGAAACCTCTCCAAATCTATTTGAGTTGCATTTGATGAAAATGCTGTCACTTGCTGCTAGCTTTCTTATTGCCAGGCCTGAGTTGGTTGCCTTAGCTAGGCCAAAACCTCTTGTGCCAGCCACGCTCACCAACCAAGAAGGGGATAATATAAGCAAATGATAGGCTCAGAGTGGACAGGGACATTATGAGGGTCTTAGTGAGTATGTTTGATCCCCATTGGGGCACAGGAAGAATGTGTGGAACTCCTATCCCTCTGCACAACAAGGTATACATAGTCCTCACTATATTTGCTATGGGGACCTTCCAGACACAGACTGGGAACAAATTAGGGATTTCACAGGCTTCTTTCTCAAGCAGTACCTGGATGTACTCTTGGCACATGTGGATCAGTATATCTATTTCCCTGCGTTACTTCAGGACAGAGCCAGGACTATGCATGCTTCTTTATGGGCTGGCACATTCTCTTGATGTACTTGGTGCAATAGGTTTTACCCATGTTGCAATTAGGCCCCCTTCTTGGCCACAGGGGGAGCAATACTGCAATAAGAAGGGCTAACATTTCATCAATTGTCAGGTAGTATGTGATGCGTGGGAGTGCAGCACCAACATCTCTGCTCATCATCCTGGCAGTGTACATGATTACCATATCTGGCATAATAGCTCATTCTATCATCTCTTCCTGCATGGCAGGATGCCCAGTGGTCATCTTGTTAAATGGAACTTTTTTATATACTGCTTTTAAGTAGCTATTCATGTTAAAATGTATTGCTAAATACTAAAATTGTTGTTTTTGTTGTTGCTTTGTCCCCCCTTTCCTTTCTTTGTCTGTCTTTGTTTTTCAGGTGATGCTGGATAGCCACTGGAGCCATGGCTCATGGCACCAGTGAGAAATGCAAGTGAAGCTGCAGAGGTGACTTATAACACATGCCTGTCTCAGACCTGTATTGTCATCAAGAGAGTCTTTGACCTCCTGAATAGTCATTTCAGGTACATGGATGAGTATGGGGGTGCCCTTCAGTATGAACCAGCGCCTACATGCAGGATATTTACTGCATATTACATTCTGTATAACATGATCATGTACCAGTCTGGTGGGGAAGTGACTCATGCTGTAAATGCAGCTCTCACTTCCAGTCCCAGTGCAACTAATGATGACCAGCCAGCAGTGCTAGTAAGGGACCCCATGCAGCAGGTATTGACTGGAATTCATAAAGGTTACCACAAAGTGTAGTCTACATGTACACTTGGTGTAATCTTTCTGAGTAACTAGAAAGCACAAAACATGCAATAAGAATGTTCTTGAATACATATTGTGTACACATAGTGTAGGTTTTATTGAATCTGTCCCATAGAGTATAATTGACCCACGCAGCGATATCTGTGGGCTATGTTGTGTGGTGCATGGTCTGCTGTCACTGTTCAGCTGACATTCTCTTTCTCATCTTAAAATATTTTTTTATTATCTTTTAGAAAAATTACTCAGATTATTGTTTATTAAAGTCATGCCTGAGTGTGCACTGACTCCGGTTCAGAGATGTTTTAAGGCAAATAAAAAAATAAGTCACATTTGTGTCTGCTTTGATTAATAACTTCTGCTGTACTGCTTAGTTAAGTATACTTAAGTACTGACTACAGTTAACAGTGAAATACTTCATGAGTTAATGTGTTGCACAGTTAATGAGAATATGCTATACTGCATTTTTATATTATGCCATCTCTTCTTCGATTATCCTGTGGTACTGTACATCAGATTAATTTTATGCTGTTATACACAACAATTTCTGACTTCAGAAATATAAAAAAACTATCATCATTTGTGAAGTGGGGAAGGTGAAGTGGCAACATTGTAAGCTTACATGGCAAGATACTAATTTTAATCTGTTTTTTGCTTATTATATGTTTCTCCTGAAAGTTTTTGGGCATTGTTACTTTTATGCTGTAGGTACCTGACACCTGTATGAATGGTAATCCATGTAGAATTGATTTTTTTCTGCCTTTCATTGAGGGTTTACATACTAGTTTTACAGGAATAAAATGTATACTTTTGCAAACTTTGCCCCCCACATCCTCCATTCCAGTTAAACATACAAATGTGTCTTTAAAGTCGATTCACAGTAGTTCAAGATTAAATGAGTCATACAGATCTATTATAGATAGGCAAGTGATGGTGCAAGTGATTTTGAAGAGGGGCTTCCATGACAACTGTAAGGTGAGTTGGTCTGATGTTGTGACCTACTTGGTAAAGGTGATCCTGCTGACAGTGTGCTGCGTAATCATGACTGTGACCTTAAATGTTAGGCTCTGCTAGGTATAGATGAACACTGACATAGTCTGTGTGAAATATGTCATGCGTTCACTGTGACTACTTACATTAGTATTACCATGTGATCTCCCCTATGCATCTGGACAGTATCAATACCTCTGCCCCTTGCAAGACTGGCTTCAGCTTGACTCTGGTATGTCCTAACAGTATATGTAGCTAATGATGCTTGGTGAGCCACCATACGACACATTAATGTGATTATGACATTATCCCTATTTTGTACCTTTTCCAAGTAGTGCTGGAAATCATCACACATCCCTGGGGAACTCTGACCATTTCCAGCTGAGTCTATGTGGCACTGGTCTGAGCCCTAACAATGTCATAGCACATTTCCTGTTGGGTAGTCAATGCTTTGTTTCCTGGGATAGCTGCAAAAAGTTCCTGTGTCTGGCTCCACTTTGTAAAGGAGTGACTGTGGACACAGTGACCTCTGAATGTTTGACATCATCATCAAGCTGTTCCTGTGGGTTTCGAGATACTGGTGTAGAGGTTCAGGGCTGTTCCTCCTGTAGAAGCTTGAGAGCATGTCAGCTTATGCTTGACTTTATGATGCAGTGTCACTTCCTGCAGAGTTATTAAGATGTTGTGGGGTGAGAGATCCTGCCATTAAACTTGGGGACTTCTTGCCATTTTCCTCAGGCTGCCTCATAAAGATAATTCTGTTATCATCACCACCATCATCAGTAGCAGCAACACACATTCTGCTGCTGATATCAGCACTAAATACTCTATGTAAATATATGTTACTGATTTTAAACCAACCTTCATGAGCAGATGAGTGTTGCTGCTGTTGCTACAGACATTGCAAAGATGGAACAGTATCCATACCACCTGTAATTATTGCTGTTCAGCCATGTTCTGTGTCATAGTCATCCCCATGGATGGATAGAAGGTATTCCTCCTCTGGTGTTAATTGTGTAAGATTGGAGCCTGCCCCCCTTCCCCCCATACTGGTATAGGAAATATCATCCTGGCCAGCCTTGCCCTTTTCTTGCAATGTGCCAATGCTCTGTTTCTGCCACCCATTGCAGTAATGTCAACAACTACTTGATTCCAGGCCTTGTTTCACTCAGCTTGTCTTGGCTCCCCTTTACCAAAAATAAGCTTCCTAAATGTCTTAAGAACTGCCATGAGGATATCATTTTCAACATGGCTGAATGTATCCTTTCCTTGCTTTGATCCCTTATTTTCCATCATTACTACATGTGCAATAAAAAAGGGAAACATTCAGAAAGTGTGACAATAATGTTTGGATGTAATCTACTTTTAAAGTCCAAAACACTGGCCAGGTCTTCCAGCCACCCACATTAAATAAAAATGTTACTTAGCACAAATCATATAATTACATACAAAAATCTCAATAGAGCCACATAAAATTGCAATATATTACTTACAGTTCATTCAGGTAATGAATGTAATCACATTTGTTGACAAAGCATTCTTGCCATAACTTCTGTCATTGTCATGTACTTGTAATACTGCCATTTTTATTCATCTTCACTCCATAAATCTCCAATTCATCAAACATACCTGTTAATATCATTAGCACTGCAGATAAATTACTACATGCATACTCACGTATGCACAGTCAATAAATTATACCAGAGTAATGATCATTTTGTGTCATCACTAATCATTTCCACTGCTGTTGTCAATAAATCCAACCTCCAAATGACGTGTCCAGCAATCATTATATTGTCATTGCAATCATAACATACATTGTATATGTAAATTCATTAAGTATGACCCTTAACTCATTAATGAAATATAGTTTGAAGTGTTTCTTGTTAAATTATACAATATTTTTTTTAATATTTCCTTACTTTAATAAATCTGCGGTATCCTAATGCATTTGTCACCTATCTTGGCTATTGGTGAATTAATGGGTCTGTATTACCATATCGAATGGTAAAAATGTTGAACGCTCACATGAGTGAAAATGCAGGAGAACAAACTTGTTTTTTTGGTGTCAGGGTACAGTGATGATGGGAATATTTGCCGTTTCCTCACTGTAGTGTGACCTTGGAGTTGGAATATATATTTAGCGGGTGATGTGGGGAGCACAGCCCCCCACAATAGCAAGTTTGTTTTCCTATGTTTTTGCTCATGTGAGCGTTCAACAATTTTACCATTAGATATGGTAATATAGACCCATTAATATGATGAGTCCCAACTTTCTAGAAAAATTCAAGGCCATTTATACATGTTTTTTTGCAAATTAGCCTTATTTACTTTAATCTGTAGCAGTCATAGTAATACACAAACGTGCTGAATTGTATCAGAGAATTCTATTTTTTCCATGATCGTGAGGATGCAGCCAAAGTAACATAAATGCACTTCAGACTGACATGGATGTGCTATGGACAGCTCTGCAGTCCACAGTACCTACAGCCATCGCAAGCTTGCTTGCCACAGTAATGTGTGAATGGCCCTAGACTAACCAAAATCAGAGTGTGGTTAAAAAAATGAAATGGAGTCATCTGAATGTCAAGTTTGCAGCAATTTGAAGGTAATCACTGCCCATGCAATGTTATGTGTCACACCTCAGCGCCTCATCAAATCATAAGTTTTAAACACTTATAAATAACACACATAATGACATTTATCCCCCCACACCAGAAAAAAATGAAAACGTAAAAGAAAAATGCTAATGTACTACATCAAACATACTGGTGTTTTGGTAGAAAAAGTAACCTTTACCAATGACCCTTAGAAATAGCAATTATTAATCATATATATCTAGTTTAATCAAGAATAGAAAGGAAAGTTAACTGGTGTCATTTAAGTTAAAAGAAAATGTATGTGACAAAAGCAGTTCTGGTTAAGCCAAACTTGCCAATAATATCAATATTTGTTGTAATGCTCGTGTTAGTAAACAGAGTTTGGCTAGGGTGATGTCACACCCCACAGGGAATGGTCCTAATCTTGCTTAATATATCCCTGATCTTACTTACATTACAGACCACAGGGAGTGGGAGAGTGGTTCTAACCCTGAGTAATACATCCCTGACCATACATTCATCATTGTTGTTGTTCTGGCACTTTGAATGATGACATCACCTGTGAAGACATGAGGCTGTGCTCCTAGTTGGTCCAATAAGGAAGCACTCATTATGCTCTGACGTCTCAGTGATTCTTATCATGAAAAGCTTGTGGTGTGCACTTGCCATACTACATGGAAAAAATATATATTTGTCAGGAGTTGGGTGACCACCTATCAACCCTGACAGGTATAACCCACTCTGGCTGGTAGTAACATCACTGCATTGACGATCTGCAGAAGCATAGGACTGACCATCTGGCCTAGTGGGTAGACCAGGTAGTATTTTGAAGGCCAGAGTTCTATACTAAGTAAAAAAAACTTTTGTTTCTTAATGTTTACTATTTACTGAGTCATATTAAAGATAAAAAATGTTTATCATGTTTGTATAACTTAAGGTATTTTCTGAGAAAGATGTACCTGAAGATATTACTTGTAATGCTATCATGAAATGCAGAGGAAATCATGATCATGTTTGTGATCATACATGCAACTTTTAAAAAAAAAACATGGACAAGAATTATTTAACAGATTTGCACAATATAAACAGTATTTGTTAATGGATTAAAATGTATTACTGTTGCATAAAATGACTTATAAACATTTCATCATGTCCTGAAGATTCTAAGTTCCTGTTAATGCATTGACTTTACCTGTGTCTTCATGTATATGCTGATTGATAGATCACAACTGGTAACAAAGTTCACATGTTGAGAATACTGCTCTGTTATTACCCCTGTTTGTCTTTTAAACAGTCATCTAAAAGCAAGAAATGGTAGTCAGTGCATTGACAGCTATGATGTAATATTTTAAAGCCAAACACTGCATTATGGGATACCTGTAGGTAGACTAAAAACATTAAGATGCCAGACCTCATATAGGCAGACTCTGGAATTACATATAAAATATAAAAACAAAGTTGTGTTAAAATGTAGGAAACATTAAGACTTAATGATATAAACATGTATTTTTCAGTCTGTGGTGGCAGTTCTCCTTTAACACAGTTGCTTGTTCAAAAGTATTTCTACCTGTACATACGTCATGGCTGAAGTCTCAGACATCATACCCTAGTTACAGTGGAGGTTGGGGGAGGGGCAGGGGGTGCTGTGTCAAGTGAATGACCAGCATACTTTTTACTGAGAAATCCATTCATCCACAATCCCTTTTTCCCATTTTTGCACATGGGGTTGGGATGTCACTTCAACAGTCTCAATCACCTAGAGCCAAGGTTTACACCAGAGGTTGGCTAGCCCTGCTGTGGTAGTTCTTCCACACCACACTCATATACACACATTTCTATGGCCATTTTAGTGTGTCCAGTCCACCTACTGCATGTCTTTGGAATGTGGGAGGAAAGTGGACAACCCGGTGGAAACACTTGCAAACACAGGGAGGACAAGCAAACTCCACATAGAAGGCACCCCAGCTGACACCTGAATCCAGGAACATTTTGCTGTGAGGCAACAATGCTATCTGCTGTGCCACTGTGCCACCCTTTACTGTTGTTTCATTACTTATCAAATCAGACACATTTGTACATCAAAGGAAATGCAAATTTCATTGAAATGCTACATTTCTGTGTCTTGTGTATAAGTTATACCTGAATACAGCATTACATGCCCAGCATAATATTTTAGGAACAGCATTCCTACACATTTTATACATTTATTTTCTCTTGCATGACAGGAAATGTTGGCTTAGTATTATATAAACTCATACAACTATGCATATAAAACAGAAAAAAAGGAAAAAAAAGAACTTATTGCTTTGAAGGAGTATATTTTAAATCATTATATTACTGAAAAAAGAGCAATATTTATGTGTATAACTGAGGTACTCTTTTTACAACTGCTTTCTGTATTGGTCATAAGGAAATATTTGTATAGCTTTGCAGATGGAATAAATGTAGCTGAAACTATTATAGCTAAAGCTACTGTTACAAATATATAAATATAAATGTTATTACTCTGTTTTTAACGGGTTACTTCTAATAATTACAAAGGGTATTTTTAGTACTGTATTGAATACATTGTATGCACAGAACCTGACAGATACATACTCCCCTTCAAGCAATCATAAGCCTTTGCCATATGAATTAATCTGAAGTACGCATAAGCACTATTCATATCATTCTTCCCAGGCACAAAACACTTCCCAAATGACTACGCCCATTGTATGCATAAGCACTTACAGTACACAAGTTTTACTTCAAAAAATATTTTACTGTAATATTTCAATAGTATATCAAACTGTGTATAAACATGATGTGTAGATTTACTGAGCATTTTCTCTTATCTCTCTTCAACTCTTTTTTTCTGTTTTTTCTTATTTTGATTATGCATTTCTTTCTCCTTTATTATTTTGTTTCTCTACCATCTCTTTTCCTTTTTTATTGACTCAAATCCATCCAGAGCAGGCTAGGCATGTACCTACCAGGCTAGGCAACACTCACCCTCCACCTGTCCAGGGATGTCCTCACAGGACTGGGGTGGAGGCACCGGTTCTGCAAGCACCCCAGCATGAGGCAGCTTGGCAAGACTCACCAAAAGGAGGCTTTATAGCTTGGTAGAGGATGTACTAGTGGAGGCAGTGGACAGAGGAATTTAGCCAGTTGAAGCTGCTCTTCAGTATGTTGAAGACAAGCTCTCCTGCTTAGTGCTGACCAAGATACCAATACAGACCCTCAACACTGCAGTCCTCAACTACAACAACATCTGACAGTAGATGTTTTTGAGGATCTGTGGACTTGGACTACTGCTGGCATTTCCCCAGCTCTTCTTCTTCTTTTATCCTTTCTCCTTCACTCCTTTAGCTATTTCCCACCCGCACTACTCTCTCATATAAAAAAAAAATGAAAAAACAGGGAGGTCTATCCCCTGACAAAAACAGAGTGCCCATCCTCTTCCACCTTCTCCATCACAAACCTTCTTAATGTTCTTTGTGTGTTCCCCTCTTTGTTTGTCTCCCATTTTTAATCTCTCCTATCTCCCTTTTTCTATTCTCAATGAAACCATCAGGGTGCCCACAAAATGATACCCCTATATAAAACATTATAAACCCCTTTTCTTTAAAAAAAAAAAAACAGTTTTAATTGCTGTGCAGTCCACAGCTCTCCTTAAACATTTTATATGTGACTGTGCTTAGCCACTCTTACCTACAATAGTTGAAAAAAAGTAACACAAACTCTCAGGCCATAACTTCGTAATGCTGAACTTAGCCAGCTAACTCTTTTGTGAGAAATGGGTGTGTTTTCAAAAAACACTTTTCCTTATTCATCTCAAACAACTTTCACTGACATAATTTACATATCTATGTAGCTCCACTATTTGCAGATAACCTTAAATTATTTACAAATCCCTGTTCTATGAATGCTGGCCTAAAACTAATACTAAAAACTGCCTTGACACCTAGGGAAAAAGTCCAAGCTATAAATCAATTTCATCTTCCTGATCTAATTCGCAGTCTTGGAATGATTGACTGGCCTCAAAATGTATTGAATAAATTACACACAAAAACAAGAACATTGTTTCATGCTTATCAACTGATATATGAAAATCAGTGAATACCAATGTAATACATCCCTCACTCTGAAGGCAGAATAGGCTTCATTGAAATGATTACATGTATAGCTCTGCAATTGTGGGTCTGCACACACAACTGCTGACCTCATCATATCCAAACACAGTGAAAGTTTTAAAACATGAGGAGAAGATGTCTAAGATGACATCTTCACTCACTTTAGCAGAAGCATTTCAGAATAAAGTAGGAATTGAAAGCAATGCAAAAGTTGGCAAAAAAGACAGCAAATGAATGTGCCAAAAACAAAAGAAAAAAATATATAAGGAAAGATATGAGAATGGAAGGGAAGGAAAAAGTGGAAAGTCCACAAATATAGTATTAAGTATAGAGATTTTCAGGAACGACCTCATGTTGATTAAGATTTGATGCAGGAATGGTTAAGGAGTGGTGAACTGAAACCAAAAGATGCAAGGCTAATAATGGCAGTCCAGCATAGTGGACTACATAGACAGTTAAATTCATCTGAAAATGTGGGAGAAACAAATATATGTGGCTCTATAAAAGAGAACTAGAAACAGCTGCACATCTTGTTGCTGGGTGTGATACATTAATGGCAGAGGGCCCTTATACTGAAAGGCATAACAGTGTGGTAAGATTGTTGTGTTCGGGATTACACATGCATTACAATATAGAGGTAGCTGAGAAGCATCGGTAACATGAAATCATAAGGTATTATCAAGAATGATGAAGTTCATATCGCATGGGATCACTCATTATCAACAGTTCAAAAATACATGCAAGAAAACCAGATATAGTAGTCCACGAAAAAAAGACAAATAGTATTGATCATGGAAATTCCTATACCTAGTGATTACAGTGACTTATGTACAGAGAGATGCTAAGTCATAATATACCAGAATATGCAATTGGAAATGTGATTTACCCACAGTTCCAATGGTACTTGAAGCAACAAGACTAATGAGAAAGAATTTCCAATCATACTTAAGTATGCTACCAATACAGGTAACCTCATATGAATTACAGAAGGAGGCAATTCTGTGCACTTTCCAAGTGCTGAGAAGAGCACTCTTGGCTGGCATCAAAGACTGAAACAATACTAATTTTATGAATAATAATCATACCCTGACTTGTGAATGTGGTCCATTTCCCTCATGGTATTAGAAACCCAAAACACTTGGCGAAATGCAACCGAGTGACAGCCAATGTCTTTCTCACCTAAAACATATTGACTGCAACTGTTCTTTAAATGTCTCTTGAAAGTTGAAAAATGCTCTAAATTACGATTCTTTCAATAAGACAAACACAAAATTGTCTAAGGCATCATCATCTTCTTTTAAAATAGCCCAGAAATTCTGAACAACTGATCTAATTTAAAATCTGTTAGTTGAAAAAATTGTCACAAAATGTATCTGGTTACAGCCCGACTCTGACCTAACTTTGCTGCATGACTGATGGAGGAGCTCATTACACTTTTTGGCTCATGACTCTGTCTTTAGCTTTGGTTACAACAGAGTTAACACAGATTCCATATCACAACTGTAATTGTAAATAAAGAATATTGTCAGTCATGTGGTGGGGTTGACAACTGTTGGCAAACAATAAGGAGAGTCTACAAAAAGTTTTTTTTTTATAAGTGAAGTCTGAATGGATCCATCCAATATTTTTTTCTTTTTAGCATGAATGTCTAAAAACAATAGTAAGACTGTAAATTTGATACTATAATTAATCTCATTCAGGCTAAAAAATGTGTTAAGAGTTTTAATGTCACTCTTCCAGAAAAGCCAGCAGTTGTGTAAAAAACTTATCCAAATTTTAATGTGGATCAAAAATACATTGGATGTGCTGTTGTAAACTATTACAGTCTCTAGATATCTCATGTACAAATCCACAGATGGAGTAAAAATAGCCCCCCCCCCCGAGCTGCACCTCTCAACTGCAAGAAAAGCCTCTGATTAAAGTAGAATACATTAATTTCTAGCACAAGCTCAATGTGTATAGTAAGAAAACATTACATTTCACAGAATTTAACAAGTAATTGATAAATGTAATATCTTATTCATGCGGTATGCTGATATAGAAACTTTTAACAACTAATGTATGTACATAGACTCCATTATCTTCATGAATCTCTTCCATCAACAACAAAAATGTAGTTATATCCTTGATAAAAGTTCTAATATAGTTCAGTAAAGGTTTTAATCAAAATTCTAGAAATTCTGATAATGGCTCAGTCAATGAGCCTCACCCTGACACTTTTGGTTTCCAAGATGTAGGTTTAATTACATATATATGTCTGTGTGTGTGAGTGTGTGTGTGTGTGTGTGTGTGTGTGTGTGTGTGTGTGTGTGTGTGTGTGTGTGTGTGTGTGTGTGTGTATGTGTGTGTGTGTGTGTGTGTGTGTGTGTGTGTGTGTGTGTGTGTGTGTGTGTGTGTGTGTATGGGTCCCTATCAGCTGACTGAGTTTTCAGAAACTCGAAATTCATATTGTGAGGACCATATGATCAAGTTTTCTTAAAACCCGAAGCTTTTGAACGGCAATCATTGTACGGTGCAGATTGGTAAATTTACGCTTTTCCTCACTGTGGTGCAATCTTGGAGTTGGTATATATAATATGCAGAAGGTGTTAGAGGTGCGAGGGGGTGCCCCCCTGCAAAAACATAAAAAGGTTGATTTTCGTGTTTTTTAGGGGGATTTCTTTGTGTATGTGTTTTTTTTTTATGTTCAAGTTTTCTGAACCTTGATCATATGGTCTCGACTGTATCAATTTTGAGTTTCTGAAAACTTGATCATCTGACATAGACCCATATCTATATCTGTGTATATATATATATATATATATATATATATATATATATAGACCAAATGTTCAACATCTGATATATATATATATATATATATATATATATATATATATATATATATATATGTGTGTGTGTGTGTGTGTGTGTGTGTGTGTGTGTGTGTATAAAAGCACTGAAGCATTTAATTAATTCTTTTATATTTTCCATAGATTGCCTATTGCAGGTTAAGAACATGTAAAAAATTATATGATGCATCTGTCGTTGTTACTAATTTCCATGTACACATCTCCTTTTTCGTGTCATTATTGTTCAATTTCATGGTGACAAACATTCTGATTGTGATTTTCATTTAGAAGCATGAAACAGATTATTTACTTAATAGCTGGCATTTCAGATTCCTTACTTTGTACATACTGATTTTTCACAAACTGAGAACTAGGACCTAATAAAGACAATGTAATATAAGTGAAACTTTTCATAAGACAGCATAAAATTCGTAGCATTTCCATTTTCTTTTTCTGTTCTGAGTAAACACAATAGGCTTTTTTGTGAGGAATGTTTTACTTGTATAATTTACATTTCACTACAGCATCATGAAATACTTTGCTGTTTGTGAAGATACCTTTTCTTAACAAGACCATCATCTTATATGGACCAGAAAACTCAGTCATTCTGAAATAAAACAATCTACTCCTAGACAATATTAATATGATATTAAGTTCTGTGCCCTCTGTCATTAAACGTTCTCAAAGATAAATAGTATGTTTAATGGTTCTATTTCTTAAGATCAAATAGTAACTTGTTTAATTTCACAAAAAAGTATTTTTATCAAAAGATGCTGTTCCAGCAATGGTGAACTTCTTTGCAGCTACTATTTGGGCAAAGGTGTACTGGTCCTCACACCAGCATTGATAAATTCTAATTGTGTGGTCATGCAGCAACTTCAAAAAAAAAGAGAAATATGTGTTTTCTGTAGAAAAATGTAGTTTTCTCTCTAAGAGGAGATACATGTGGGGAGTTAGTAGGTATTAACATATCTTGGAAACCGACAATGCAAACTTTTTTTTTAATTTGCTGTTTTTATATGCTGTACGCTTGTACAATACTTTTCAATTTCATTTATATCTAATGTTATTTGTTGAAAGCCATATTCAGATGTTTTACTTTCAGTCATCTGAAGTCCTGATATTTGCTCTTTCATCTTCAGAAGTTGCTTTAACACATGAATGTTGTACCATTTAATTTAATGGACATTAATATTCATAGATGGTGCGGTATTTTATTGCAGTTATTTAACCTGTTTATGATCTATAAATTGTTCCTGCACACCAGAGTTGTATAGGTTCATAGGTTCATAGATTAGTACTAGGCTAACTGCCCTTGTGAGCCATTTTAAGTCTAGCCAATTATCCCTTGTGAGACTCAAACCCTGCACCTTGTGTTTGTAAGGCAAACACCTTAACCATTAGGCCACCCTCCCAATTGGGAACGTATAAGACTATTTATCATTTTTGTATTTTGTGTTTTCGTAGAACAATTTTCATCACACAGAAGTTTTGAACACTGAAGTTGATTATGACTTATCTTAGAATTTTAGGAGAATAAAGAGATATTAAATGCATCACTATTCTGCTGAACTAAAAACAACTATGAATCTGGCAGTGATAGGATCATAGGAAGTTACTAGGCTAATGGCCCTAGGGCCCTTACAAGCCTAGCCAAGTTCTACCCTTATTTCCAAGATCAGCACCTATTGCCCCTGTCCAAGTGTGACATGGGTGGAACCCTAGGGTGAATTTATGGTTACCCATCCAGATTGCATTTGAAGAGGGCCAATGAGGTGCTCTGTTTGACATGAAGTGGGAGTCTGCTCCACAGGTGTGGAAACCTCTGGGAGACAAATCTTTCCCTCCAGCAGGTTCTATTAATGTCACATACCAGGTTAAGGTTTTTAGAGCGAGTAATCCATGTACCATTTGACTTGCGGATATGCAGCATTTCCAATAAAGCAGGGACAGAGATTACCTTATATGCAAGGCAGAGATTGCCACTGAGTAGTCTGTATGAAACAGAATAAAGTGACCGTGATTTCAGACGATCCACATAGGACAGATGCTGAAGACCTTGAATTTTCCTTGTGAGGAACCTTTGTGGTCTCTCCAATTCCTGCAGGTGTTTGGAAAGGTACATACTAAAAGGGGAGTTGTACTCAATTATTGACTCAATAAGGGAAGAGTACAGGGAGGTTATAACTTCTTTTTTTCTGGAAGCAGTACCCTTAGTTATGAGGTGAGCAATATAGAATGCCCTTCTTACCGCTGTAGAGACATTGTGATGAAAGGTAAGGTTGCTGTCAACCCGTGTGCTCAGGTCTCTCATCACTGAGTACTTACCTAGGGTGTTTCTATTGATGTTGTAGTTAGCAGGAACATCACTCTTACTGGAAGGGATGATAATAACATTTGTTTGCACTGAGTTTAATGCCATGACTTTGGCACCAATCATTTGTTTAAGACATCTTGTAGGATGTTGACATAATTTGGAGATTCTATGACCACTCCCAATTTGCAATCATCAGCACACTTTGTCAGTCACAGACATTTAGTTTTTGCTTGTACTTCAGAGAAATAGATTGCAAACAATAGAAGTCCCAGGACTTACCCCTGTGGAACACCACTGGTTACAGGTCTGCTGTTGGAGGTGGATATGTGTTCTATCAGTGAGCCAGTTAGTGACACACCTAATGATAAAAGGTTTGATACCTAGCTGGGCAAGTTTGTCAATGATGCCTGAGTGGGGGGATAATGTCAAAAGCCTTGGCTAGGTCTAGGTAGGCTGTATGCACAGATTTACCCTCATCCAGGGCCCTGGTGATTGTCTCGAAGAAGTCCACCAAGTTTAACAGGCATGATCTCCCTTTGGCAAATCCAAACTGAGTAGGGTCAAGTGTTTGGAGATTACCTATATTTTTGTTGTCCATGTCCATGGCCTTGCTTATAAGGTTAGTCAGGCTAATAGGTCTATAGTTCCTAGGATCAGTGGAAGTACCACCTTTGTGCAAGTGAATAACGGTGGCCATTTTTCATTCACCTGGGACAAAGCTGGTGCTTAGACTATGACTTGAAAAGAGTACTCAATGGTGTTTTAATTCTTGTTGGAGCCCATGTAGGATGCAGTCTGGAATGTTATTATATCCCATAGATGCTGTGTTGTTGGTCTTTAATGAGAGCATTTATGACCTGTTCTTTAGAGATACAACATAGGGGACAGGTGGTGGGGATGTCATGGGTACGTGTGGTGGAGACAAGGGGAGTGATGTTTTCACAGAACCTGTTGGCCAACAGGTAAGCTTTGTCCACAGGCTCAGTAAATGTGGTATCATTAACTACCAGTTTGGCACAAATCTGGGCCTTTCCTTTTAGGTTACAGATGTAACTAAAGAATGCCTTATTGTTGTCCTTAACTGAGTAAGCTAATTTGTATTTGTATTTTGCTTTTGAGGACTTCAGAAGAAGTCTTATTTGCTTGTTTAAGCTGAGGAGGAGGGGTTTCCATTTTGTCTTACTCTTAGACAGCAATTTCTTCCTGTTATTGTAAAACCTGTTTATGGCAGTTGTCCACCAGGCAGGCTGGCTCTTCCTTGAGGAGCATGTTTTGTTCCTATGACGTATGGCCAAGTCAATGCAGTTATACAGGTGTTTGTATAAAGCATTTGTGTAGAACTCAGCATAGTTGCCAGTTCCATCTGAGGTGCACTGAAGCCATTTATACCACCCTGTAAGAGGTTACAATCTGCTTTGTAGAAGTTTTTTAGTTTAGTTGCTGCTGGTGGAGTCAGGTGTGATAATTACTTCGAATGAGACTGATCTGTGGTCAGATCTCGCCAGGGAAGACCTCACAGTGGTGTGCTACAGTGGTCCCCCATATTGATAAGCACTAGAGCCAGGATGTTGACACCCCTTGTGAGGGTATCAACCAGCTGGTCCAGGGCATTGAAGTTAACAATGTCAAGGAATATCTGGACAAGTGAGTTTGAGCACGAGTTATTTACCCAGTCAATGGATAGGTAGTTAAAGTCACCCAAAATCATGGTGTTTGGATGTATCTTGATAGACTCAAGCAGATCCAAATAAGCAGAGTGGGTGTTCTGATTCATGGAGTGGGTCCTGTAGCTGACAATGACTTGAATACGGGTCCTACCACTGGTTAATTTTACCTGTGGTATCTCCAGGGAATCATACTGTTTAACCTACCTGGAGGTCTATTTATCTTTAATGAATATTGATATACCGCCTCCTTTAATTTTCACACCTTCAGTTTGTGGTCTGAATGTGTGGAAGGAGGTCTAACCCACTATGGCTGGGATTTCCTCTACAGCCTTGAACCAGGTCTACATGGCTGCACAGATGTCTGCATCTCCCAAGGTAAGGACTGCTTCCAGTGAGTGCATTTTCATGTTAAGACTCATAGACTTTATCAACATAACCTTGAGGTTGAGGGTGTTTTTAGATGGAGTTTTTACACTGGGAATTTTGTAATTAAGACACTGCCTAAATAAGGCACTATGGGGGTGGGAAGAGCCTTAGCTAGTAGCTAAAATTCCAGGGGTTATAGAGGAAGACCATCTCTGGCAAAGCACTGAGGTCTGTTGATCATGTAATCCCAGACTGACAGATATCGGATTCACTTTGAATGACACCAGAAACTAATCCAGTTATTGTAGTCAATCATTTTCTGTTTACATTGAGTCATCATTCTAGGTAAAGGTAAAATGCTGCTTAAGGCTAGGGACATACCTGCCTGAGACACATAGTCCGAGAGCTCAGTCATGTCTCTCTTCATATAATCCAGACAGGTACATCTCAAGTCATTCACACCAACATGGACTATGACAGAGTCATAACAGTACCTGTTGTTGAGTTGCGTTAGTGCATGTGTGATGTGGTGGATCCTGGCACCTGACAGACAGCTGACCGTGACTTTTTCCTTATCCATCCTGGTGAGAGGGACATCTGTGTGTCTCACGATGGAATCACCTATGAGTAATATGTTTGGTTTTGTGCTTTTGCCTTAAAGGCTTGACACGTAAGACACTGGTGTGTGAGCTATTATGTGCATTGTGTTCTGCAGAGGAAGTATTATATATAGCATGCTTGTGTTTATGTTTCGGAGGTCTCTGGTGTTTAGGTATGTTTCTGGTAAGGTCCTCAGCATATATAAATATGTGTGATCTAGGTTTAGGTGGAATAGAAAGTGAGGTGTGCATGATGACAACCTGCTCATTTTCATATGTATTGAATGGTGAGTGAGAGAGCATGGATTCAAGCTTTTTAATATAGTTGCATCTCTCACATGTTGAGTTTGTGTGGACTAGGAGTAGAGGGTTGTCGGTGAACATGAGGCAGTTGCTACACTGCCTCAGGTTGCCCATGTTGACCAAGCTGGCTGGAAAAACTATGGGAAATTGTCCATCCATAGTGTTAGGTAAATTTATATGGTCAGGAAAAGCGGTCGCACTTAGGAATGGCTAGTGGGTGAGACATGTATTGGTACCTCTGAGGGTAGGTTTAGTGTTTCACCTGACAGTAAAGGAGGGCTGTGAAAAACCTCTGGAGGATGGCAAGAAAAGTGCTAAGGGAAAATTTAACAAGCAAAATGTTTGCTTCTATAACTACCAATGGTAACCACTGCTACACAGCAGTGCACGGTGGCACATTACACACAAACAAGTGCAAACGTGGGGCTTAAATAAAACAAGAAATAACCCTTTTAACTCAAACTAGCAAATAAGGATGCTCTCTCTGAGCTCTAGTCCAATCACCCTCAATTCCTCAATTAGATGGGACTCAGCACTCTCCTCCCACAAGGGTGCAGAAGGGCTTTCACCAACAAAAATGGCATAAAGTTGATGTTCATAATTTACAAAACAGAACCAGTAACAACAAATCTGGAAATGGGCTATGCTACAGCTGAACTACTACAGCCTACATTAAAATGTGACAAAAAGCAGTTCAGACAATTCAAACAGACACTAGAATGCAAATACAAATTAAAAGTGCAATATAAAAGCATAAACAGGCACGTATATTTAACGGGAAGCAAGAGATGCCTCAGATCTTTCAGCATCTCTGTGAAGAGCTGATTTTAGTGCTCAAGTGATATCAAACATTCTAGATTCAGCAAGTCTGAATCTAGCCTATGCTATAAAATGCAGAAGTACTAGAAATTCAAAGTGCATAGAACCGCAGTCACAACAGGAAAAAAAAAAACAGTTTAAAAAAGTAGCAATTCAGCAGCAATTCCCCACTTAGAAGGGTATAGGCCACAGTCTCCCACCACAAGAGTCTAGACCACAAACCTTCCTAATGTGAAACAACTGGTTTTGGAGCCCAAGTACTTAAGTCAGAACTAAGGCACTTCAGAATAACACAATAAGCCTTCAACCAGCAATTTCCTGCTTAAAAGGGTGCTCTAGACATGAGATAAGTCATGAATGAGTCTAGTAGTCATATGCTAATACCTATTACATTGCTGACAACAAAAGTAACAGAAAGAACCTTAGAGGGAAGACTGACGTAATTCTTCAATCCTCCACAGCTTTCTTCTTGGCATGGCAGCAGTGCCACCACTCTGGAAATGGCCAGAGACCTCCACTTACCTTCTGCTCTTAATAAAGCCTAACAAAAAATGATGCACATTAATATTTCCTGGTATAAGGCCCATATGATCCAGAATAAATGAAGATGAGACCTACAATACATTTCAGAAGGCAAATGATACATCTACACTCAGGAAATGAGAGCATTAACACATATATAGTAAAAAAGAGCAGCCATGAGTGGTTAAAAGTGAATACGTAAACTTTACTTAATAATACATAAAGTGCTGTTACAGGTTAAATATTCACAGGAATGAGAATGTGCACAAGGAAAATCAAAATAACATTAAATTGTATAGGACAGAGAAAGAAAAAATGATTTACAAAAAAGAGACACCCTTGGTAACGCTTACTAAAAATGCTGGTACTGACTAATCTAAGATAGAGAAGTATTAATACTATTCAGGTAGATCTTTCACAGATGGGTCATCAATCTCTTCCAACCAAGGACTATAGAGAACAAATACGAGGACCAAATATTTATATGCATTTCAAATTGTTCATCTGTTCTGCTCCCTAGAAACCATGATATAATTTCCTTTTGTATAAAATCATTGTATTAGCTTTTTATAGATGTTTTGGTTTCCCAGTAAAATAAACTAAACCAGTTCTGTCGCATGTAAAGGGCAATGGTTTAATTATACCAGCCCAGAGACAATGGAGCACTGATATTACAGGAGTTCAACAAATATATCTTATCTGTCTACATTTTAATGTCTGCTTTTTTCACAGGTTTCGTCAGCTACTTCTTTACAGTGGACTGTAATTATGTTTTATGATCTACTAACACTGAAGATTCAAGTGATTATATATTCAAACAGATGCATGTATTTTCAGCTATTTCACTCCTTTTGACATTTACAGTAGAAAGGGATACAGAGTTGCACACATTTTGCAGAATAAATGTGTTATCAGTAGGATGTGAGTTTTAAACTTAACGTAACTTCACGCTTGGTGGAAACTGGTATTGTTTCCACATTTGTCAGAGACTACATCTCTACTCATAGACTCACAAGCCAAGCTTCTGGAAGTTCAGTTTATCATATACAATATGGCCTATCAGTGTATAACATGCTACAGAACATCCCACAAGTCTCCAGATGAATATCTTAGATTATTGGAATTTTTTAAAGTTTTATAAGAAATTTCTGTAAGCAACAGCTTCATAATCCTAGGTGTCTTCAACAGCTCAGTCATAGACTGGCAACTGAAATCAGGATCCTTCTTAGCACAACTAGTAGCCAAAGTTATTTCATCCAGATCCAAAGATATTATTATCCCCTCATAGTCAACACTGATCAGACCCATTTTAGCGTATATCACATATTCAATATATATCTTAAATGGCATTCAATCTTTAAATAGCCCCATAAGTTCCTAAAAAAAAAACTCTGGTCTTAAAAAACTTGGCTACCAGGAGAGACTGAAAAACCTGTCCCTGTGATCTGTGGATCACTTACCATGCCACTGGCAATATGGTGGTCCTTGACCTCCAACAAACAGCTTAGCTAACACTAGAAACAAAGAACTGAACCTTTGTCAGCAAACAAAAAGAATACAATGGACAGACAGATTTACCATCCAACACTTCCACTTATCTACAATTATCATCTTCTGCAGGTTACAAATTGTGGTTCAATGTCTTCCTTCAAAATATTCCTGGATGACTGTATGGGTGCTCTCAAATCTAAGTGCCATTTCCTTCCTTGAGAAAGAAGGTAAGGCCTGAGGGTATGTATTGGCAAAGTATAGATGTTAATTAGACTAAAATAACTTTGAACTCTTACGAGACATATACAATTAATAAAATAAGAAAGACAGAAGAAAAAATGCATAACATTTTTTTAAATCAGTTCTCCTTAGCCTGGTATCTGCCAATGTACAAGACATGTAAGCATCTATATTCCAAACATTCACAGCTCCTGGGATCAAAACTGAAGGTTATCAATAAAACTTGTAAAGGATTGTAACATATATTTTGTACTGCAATCTCAGCTATTCAAAGGATTTCACGAACATTTCACATTTCAAGGATTTTTATTGTGCAAAAAACAGTTCTTTAATCACTAATATTATTTAATTTGAAATACATTACTTTATTCTTCCATGAGTTAAAAATAATGATAGGAGTGGCTGAAGCACTACACTCTTAAATACTTTATATGCCAAGCACAACTTATCTCTGTACAGACTACATGAAAATGAATAATGACCAATGTTTCTGAACCTGATATTGCAATCTGGTTCCTTAACTGATGGGACATTCCTGGTGTTGTAGATTAAACTATGTTTAAGAATAGGCTGTCCCAGTTACTTAACATAAAAATGTGGCTCCCAAAATTGACACCTGCATACTTCCACAGATCTGGCAATAAATAATTCTGATTATACCTGTCAAGGATTTTTTAGCTGTCTTCTACTTTAATGGTATAATCTGTAAATCGAATAACTCCTACAGTGGTGCAGTCATTGAAGTATTTACTATCTAAGTTGTGGGATTAGTTTCAAACTGGTAATGAAGAAAATATATTAGAACAAGGACCAGCACTGGTCTCTGGGTATTTCACTTGAAATATAGAGAACTGGTCCAAATAAATATATTTAATCATTACTCTCTGCTTTTTGTGCTCGTGTTATTTATTAACACCATGACACAACAGTTACAACACCATGACATTATATACCATTCAATATCAAAATATAAAGAACAGTATTAAAGGCTCATAATATCATATCCAGGTATACTCACAGACAAAGGCAGCACAGAGTCGTGTGCTCAACTTACTGTAACACAGTAACTAATAAAATTATTTTTAGGCATACTTATCACCTTGTAGCTGTTTAGTAGGCCGTACTTTGCACTAGGATCTAAGGATTCTGCTTTCCCTTTATATTGCTGGCACTAAGACTTTACTGATAGAAAGGGGGATGGTTAATACACAGAGAAACCTAGAATGATTAGGTATTTGGATACAAGAAGTAACAGTGTTATTCATCATTCAGAAGATGAACTATATGATATAACTATAAACAAATATCTCCTTCCACTAAAGTGGCCAAAGTTAGTAGTAAGTCCTAAGGAGCAAGGCTGGACTAGATGTGTGCTTATAGGCATAAAATAAATTACAAAAACATATATGACTGCTGTCATTGTCAGCCCACACATGACATAGTATTTAATATGTAATTCTGACAGCCAGCCTTGCAGTCTTACATGAAAAGACATATCAATATGTTGCAAAGAGCAAGTATTTTGATTTGTAAATCATTTACCGCCTTCAGTGAGAAAACATGCATGCAGTCCATAGGAATTTTTCAGAATTAAGATTCAATAGAAGTTTTTAAATATTGAAAGTAGCTGTATGGGCAAACCAGGAAAAAGTTCTATAAACTGAAGGAATATGCAGGAAGACTCACAGCCTCAGAGTTATGCCAGACATACATTTCAACTGTCCAGAATTTTGCAAAATGTCCCCAGTTTTTGCCTCATATTTTAGTATTTTTTAAAAGTTTTGTTTTTCTGATAAATCACTGAAGATTATAGTCAGTCAATAATACTAGACATCAGAGTTTCAGACTTATTGTTCAGTAAATGCATGCTGATGCAAACACTGCTCTATTAACTTTCTAAGTGAGTTTATTTATTTTTTTTATTTTATTTTACATTTGTTTACCGAGATAGTCCGAATGGATACATGTCCATTTTCAGCAGAGGCCCGAGGAGAAATGATCCAAGTCACAGATACAAGCATAATAGACATAGGCATAGCAGAAAATAAGAAGCATAGAAACTACAGAGGAGGTACATTATTCCAAAGTCTGTTGACTAAGACAGGGTAGAAGTTTTCTTCACATCAGGTAAATCATAAGAGATTAACAGTTTTTCATGCATTACAGCACCAGAGAAAACTATACATACTTAAACAGCACTACAGTGTATCCAGCATGCATTATTGCAGTTTTCTACAAAGTTAAAATTAAGTAACATCCTACAGGTATTGGCATAAATAGGCATTAGTTACATGAAAACTGTCTGGGTATCTATGTAAATTAATTTGGATTGGTGCAGGGGCAGAGCCAGTGATGTTTAAAATATTGTTTAAGGACTTTCTTAAAGAGATTGAGAGAGGGTTCAAGTGCAAGGTTGGCTGGGAGTAAATTCCAGGCTTTGCCAACAAAGTCGGTAAATAGTGAGGCTCCAGCCCAATAGATCTTAGTGTTTGAACTATTAGTTTGTTAGATGAGCGTAATGGCCTCGGGTTACAGTAGGGTTGTATAATATGTTAGATGGGTGTAATGGCCTCAGGTTACAGTAGGGTTGTATAATGTGTTAGATGGGTGTAATGGCCTTGGGTTACAGTAGGGTTGTATAATGTGTTAGATGGGTGTAATGGCCTCGGGTTACAGTAGGGTTGTATAATGTGTTAGATGGGTGTAATGACCTCGGGTTACAGTAGGGTTGTATAATGTGTTAGATGGGTGTAATGGCCTTGGGTTACAGTAGGGTTGTATAATGTGTTAGATGGGTGTAATGGCCTCGGGTTACAGTAGGGTTGTATAATGTGTTAGATGGGTGTAATGGCCTAGGGTTACAGTAGGGTTGTATAATATGTTAGATGGGTGTAATGACCTCGGGTTACAGTAGGGTTGTATAATGTGTTAGATGGGTGTAATGGCCTTGGGTTACAGTAGGGTTGTATAATGTGTTAGATGGGTGTAATGACCTCGGGTTACAGTAGGGTTGTATAATGTGTTAGATGGGTGTAATGGCCTCGGGTTACAGTAGAGTTGTATAATGTGTTAGATGAGCGTAATGGCCTCGGGTTACAGTAGGGTTGTATAATGTTTCTAAGAGCAGGAGTATTTTCCAGGTGTGTGAGAATTTTGTGATCAACTATGAGCTGGTTAAACTGAAGTAGGTTAGGGAACTCTAACCACCCTAGAAGCTCAAGTTTTTGACAATGATGGGTCCTATACATAGAATTAGTAATAAATCTGGCTATATGGTTGTAGCTGCAGATGAGTTTATTGATTTCAGTCTTGTTCTAGTTAGAGAGTATGGGAGAAGCATATAGCAGGCTAGAAAGCAGGTGAGAGTGGGCTACAGTTGTACGGGCTAATGGGGTTAGAAAAGGTTTATTTCTGTGTAGTGATCCAAGCTTTTGGTTAACAGTTTTAATGGTTTTGTTTACATGCAAGTCAAATTTGAGATTACTGTCAACTATAACACCTAAGAGCTTAGTGCTGGCATCTGGGAAAATAGAGATGCCATTATTGGATGATATGGAGAAAGAAAGAGGGGTAGATCGACTGGTAGGGGTGAAGAGTGGAAGTTTAGTTTTGTTAGGGTTTAGGACCGAGCATTTATTAGCTAACCAGGTTTCAATAGTATTAAATGTACTCTGGGTAAGGTTTTGCAGGTCTGATGGGGAGGAGGCTGTACAGATAAGAGTGGAGTCATCTGCAAATTGGATGCAGGTGGCTTCTGGGATGGCTGTGTGAAGGTTATTAATGAAGATACAAAAAAGCAGGGGGCCTAAAATGGAGCCCTGAGGAACTCCAAGGGTGAGAGGTAGCAGTGCAGACAGTTTGTCCTGCCATAGAACTACTTGTTTTCTTCCACTCAGATAGGATGTAAACAATTGAATAGTTTGTTTGTCCAGGGAGATGCCCTTTAGAGAGTAGATGAGTAATTGATGGTTGACCATATCGAAGGCCTTTGACAGGTCAAGAATGAGGGCTGAGCAGAGCAAATTATCATTCTGGTTTAGGTTTATAGCATTGGTAAAGGAAAGAGGGTGGTTGTGCTACTATGATATGGCCTGAAACCATGCTGAAAATTGGCTAGTAGATTATTCATAGTGAGATAGTGAATGAGTTGCTTATGTATACATCTCTCCATTATTTTGGCTAGAGGTGAGAGAATGGCTATGGGCCTATAGTTGGATAATTCAGTTGAGCTGCCCCCTTTTTGGAGAGGGATAACATGAGCTATTTTCCATATGGTGGGGATGGAGCATTCTGACAGGGTCCTGTTGATCAAATAGAGATGGGATATGCTACAACGTCTGCAGTTTTTTGAAGATACTCTGCAGGGAGAAGGTCTGCAGAAAGGGTGGTAGGTTTTAGTGTTTTGAGTAGCGATTGGATAAAAGTGGTAGAGACAGGCTGAAAGTGAAAGAGAGGATTTGTGATGTCTGTGATTGAGGAAGGGAAGGGGCTAGTGGGAGTGAGTTGGTTAGCTAGGGTCTGGATAGTTTCGGTAAAACAATTATTAAAGGCATTGTCAATGTCCTCAGGTTATTTTTGACTGGAGTTAGAGCAAACTGGTGTGGTAGATTGTCCTGGGTGTAGTATTCGATTTAGGTCTGCCCAGACTTTTTGTGGATTATTTTGGTGTTTTTGTTGAAGGTTGAGATAGTAGGTTTTTTGTGTATTAGAATGGATTTTTTGGCATCATTTCTGAGTTGGCGAAATTTAAGTTGATCTTGAGGGGATTTAGTTGTGCACCACTTTTCCCGTACTTTATTTCTCAGTTTGATTTTAGACTTGGTTTCTTTAGAAAGCCATGGTGCACTATTATTTTTAACTCGAATAAAACACTCAAGAGCATGGAAGTTGAGAATGCTCAAGAATTTAGTATTAAAGTAATTTACGGCCTCTTCTAGTGGTAGTTGTTTAAGGACTGACTGATTATGTGACTTGAGTTCATTTTGGAAAATAATAGGGTTTAAATTCTTATTAGTCCTGATAAGTTTATGTGTGGTCGGGTGAGGGTATTCAACTTTATCCTTGATTATGTGTGTTACAGAGTGATTACTGAGATCGTCAAAGAGGGTCCCATATTTGTATATATGGGGGTGATGATTGACAAGTATCCAATCTAAGATATTTGCTCTGTTAGTGGGCTCCTGGTAGCAGTAGAAATTAATTGTGAGAAACCAAATAGATTAATATGACTGACCTGGGATTCAGATGTACACGTGTACCAGTCAATATTAAAGTCGCCTAGAACAATGGTTTCTTGAGGGTAGGTGATGGATAGCCAGTGGAGAATGTTTTCTAATGTGTTTATATTATTCCCTGGGGGAATATAGACACAGACAATATAGATGGATGTATTATTATTAACCTGGAGTTTGGTAATGAGGATTTCAGCACTATTAAATATTGGCAGTTGTGTGGTATCCCTATATACACTTAGTGTATGTTTATAAAGTACCGCTACCCCCCCTTTCTTGGCAATACAGTCAGCTCGGTGTATGTTATACCCAGTGGGTAGAACTTCTTTGTCAGTTATAGTAGGTTTTATCCAGGTTTCTGGGAGACACATAATATCAGGGGAGCGTACAGCTAAGAGGACATGCAGGTTGTGAATCTTGTTGTTTATACTGCTAATGTTTAGGTGAAAGGTTAGGATAAAATATGTAGACCTGTTAAGGGGTATAGTACTGGTAGGGTAAGTTACTTGGGTACTATTGTCATTGGGTGAGGATGGGCCAGGGTTAGGATGAATATCCTCATCTATTATGAGGCTGTAGTGTTGCTTGATTATGAGCTTTAAGATTTTATGTAAAAGTTTTAGATAATTGTTTATCCTTGAGTTTGGGCTGCTAACATTGTTTTAACGAGAGTAAATAACATTGCCCCTGATTTTGGGCCTTTGTTGCCCCACTACTTTTGACTTTGCCCATAATTTTTGAGCAAAGAAGTTGAGAGGTGTGTCACTAAATAGTTTCTTATTAGACCTGAGAAAAAGTTTTTAGCATTGCAATAACTAGCATTCAGACTGACTTGCTAAATCATGGATATCTTCAGTTGGAATTTTATATTCTAGCTCATCATAAATCTCAAGTATCAGCTGCAAAATCTTTAGGTTTTTTTTTTTAATTAACTGAGTGTGAACTGTTCTGTTGTTATATTTAAGTGTGTATCTGTTCTCCTGTGTTAACTCGACCTAAACAGAGTTTAAATATCTTTAGCATAGTCTGCTTACAGGTTTTGTTGTATCCATATCTGTTTGTGTGAATCCTGTGTTTCCTGCTATGCCATCTTGTGTTGGTCGGGGCCAACCTGCACTTAGTGGGAGTAAGTGAACTGGTTAGAACTGGTCTGGCATAGGTTGTTTAGCTAAGAGCTCAGGGACAAGGGCTGATTGGTCAATTTCAGTGTTTCTATATTACTTTCATTTTGTGGTACTTGCTTGTTTTAGTAGAGCTACAAGGTGGTGAGTATTCTTCAGCTATCTTGTGCTGATTTCAAAGCTGCTGAGAGAATCTACAAAACTAAGTGCCATTTTTCATTTATTCTGACTTGTACTGCATTCGCATTCTATTAACTGTGCTGTTTTATTAACTTGCATTACATCTGCACTGTATTCTTTCACTGTTTTACTGTTAAACTGTTTAATTAACTGAGTGTGAACGGTTCTGTTGTTATATTTAAGTGTGTATCTGTTCTCCTGTGTTAACTCGACCTAAACAAAGTTTAAATATTTTTAGCATAGTCTGGTTACAGGTTTTGCTGTATCCAGATCTGTTTGTGTGATTCCTGTGTTTCCTGCTAAGCCAGTTTGTGTTGGCTGGGGCCTGCCCTTAGTTGGAGCAAGTGAATTGGTTGGAACTGGTCTGGCATAGGGTGTTTGGCTAGGAGCTCAGGGACAAGGGTTGATTGGTCAATTCCAGTGTTTCTATTTTACTTTCATTTTTGTGGTATTTAAACCCCACATTTGCAAGGGTTTGCTCTTGTTTGCTCATCAGGCACCGCCGCTGCACTGTTTTACCTCTTTGCGAAGTATCTCAGCTGCATTTATTTCCCTTACCAGCGCTCCTCTGTAAGTGAGGCCCTCCCTTGCAACTACTGTATTGATTTTATCCAGCCCTACTCACACCTATAGGTACTCTCCTCAGATTGTACCCACTCAACTATCTCTGACCTCTTTTCCACAGATTCTAACAACCATGGATGGACCATTTCCCACAGTTTCTCCTGCTAGTCTGGTTGATATGGGCATTCTGAGACAGTGTAGCAACTGCCTCATGGACACAGACGGCACTCTAGTACTGCCACCTAGGAACACAATATGTAAGAGATGCAATTACATTAAGAACCTTGAATCCTTATTGTCTCAATCACAAGCCAGTACATCTGACACTGAAAAGGTGGTCTGCACAATCACTACAAACACCACACCTGTTATACCACCCACACCTGTACAACACACTCCCACATATGTGGAGGTTTTCAACAAAAACATGCCTAAACAAAAGAGACCTCCGAGGCAAAAACACACGCACACATCACAACCCACAGCACTAAGCACCACACATAGTCAACAAACACACCTGTGTCTCACAGCCTCTAAAGCCCATCCACAAACCCAACATACTAGTCATAGGAGACTCTATCATGAGACCACAGATGTGCCCCTCACCAGGCTAGACAAGGAGAAAGTCACTGTACGTTGCTTGTCAGGTGCTAGAATTTTCCATATCATGCACACACTCAAGTCTCTCAACAACAGGTACAGTTATGACTCTGTTATAGCCCATGTTGGTGTGAATGACTTGAGATGTACCTCTCTGGAATATATATGAAGAGAGACAGGATTTATCTCACTGAATATGTGTCCCAGGCAGGTATGTCCCTGGCCATAAGCAGCATCCTACCATCACCTGGAATGATGCCGCAGTGCAAACAGAAAATGATTGACTTTAACAATTGGTTTAGATTCTGGTGTCATTTCAAGGGGATCTAGTACCTGACAGCCTGGGAGGACATGATTGTCAGACTAAAATGCTTTGCCAGAGATGGCCTTCATCTGTCTCCTCTGGACTTTAGGCTTCTGGCAAAGAGTCTTGCCTCCCCATAGTGCCTTTTTTAGCCAAAGTCATGAGTACAAAATTACCAATGTGAAGAATTCTTCTAAACGAAATTTAAAAGTCATGTTGCTAAATGCTAAGAGTCTTAACATGAACCTGCACTCACTGCAAGCATTCCTTGTCCTGGAAGATGCTGACATTTATGCAGTCACTGAAACCTGGATCAAAGCTGTGGAGAGCAGCCCAGCCTTACCAGGTTACTCATCCTACCATACCTTTAGACCCCAAATGGAGGGTTACAAAGCCAAAAGAGGTGGAGTTTCAATATTTATCAAAGACATATGCACCTCCAGGCTGGTCAAACAGTATGATGCACAGGAGACACTCTAGGTACAGTTAACTGCTGACAAAACACATATTCACATCATAGATAGCTACAGATCCCCAGCCATGACTAAAGAAGCCCACTCCACCTATCTAGACTTACATGAATCCATCAAGATTCAACTTTCTACCATAATCTTGGGCAACTATAACTACCCAACTCTAGAGTGGAAGACCTGTTCTAGCCCAAATATGAATGCCCAGAGATTCTCAAGTTCATCATTGCCAATGCTCTGGATCAGCTGGTTGACACCCCCATGAGAGGTGAAAATATCCTGGACCTGGTACTAACCAACATGAGTAGCCACTGTAGCACCCCTATAGTGTCATCCTCCTTGGTAAGAGCCAACCATAAAGCAATCACTTTCGAAGTCACCATTTTCCCTGACCCTTGCCAGGGTCAAACAAAAAAAGTTTTCTAGAGCTGACTACAACCTCCTGAGAGCAGGTATAAGCAGCTTCACAGCCACTGTCCCTTCAGTTGGTATTAGCACTAATGTCCAAGCTGACACCAAATAACTATACGAGCACCTAAATAGCTGCATGGACTCAGGAATACCTGACAGGACCAAATCATCTTCTTCAAGGAAGAGTAAACCTGTCTGGTGAACAGCAGCAATAAACAAACTCTATAATAAAAGGACCAAGAAGGAGCAGGTGCCAAGTTGGAAGCAATCTCTCCTTTGTCTGAATAAGCATATAAAGTCACCAGTGAAATCCTCTAAGGCTAACTTTGAGTCCAAATTGGACACATCCAGTAAGGACAATCACAAGGCCTTCTTCACATACATCTGCAGTCTCATAGGTAACATCCAAATCTGCTCTGAACCGGTGGTCAAGAACACCACATATACAAACACCATGGATATAGCCAACCTGGTGGCAGACAGGTTCAGTGAAAACTTCACCCCCCTGCCCCTCATCAGTAAACTAGGACATCCCCATCACCTGCCCTCTCCCCTCATCACCAGGAAGCAGGTCTTTAATGCTCTTTCAAAGGCAAAAAATACAGCCTCCATGGGACCTGACAGCATTAAACTCTGTCCTATATGTACTCAAGTATGAGCTCTCAGCACCATTAGGCACCCTATTAACTGCCCAGCCATTTCAACTGTATGTGGTTTTGGTGCCTAGTCCGAGCATATTATCTTGTTAAATAGCAGCTCAGTGCATTCCTGCTCTCTGTACACAGTTGGAATCGGCCACTGCTGAGTGTCCGGTCATGAGATATTGTGTTTTCCAGGCCTCAGCTCCCCAGTACTACAGCTGTTTCAGTGCATTCAATCTATACTACCTTGTTGACTTAGCCAAACCTTTGAAGCGCTCGTTACAGAGCTCATTCCATACAAGGAGACTTTGCTAAAGCACATGCATCTCATATACAAGAGTATCAGACTATTTTCTGTTTCACCAATTGATTGATTGTTAACAGGTTATATATGCCCACACATACTACCGGACCCTAGCTAGTGATTCAGTATAAAGGCCATTTAAAGGCCAGCTCCCTAGCTCTAACAGGAGCAAAAGTAAATGCTGCCAAGTCCGACAAACTGTCTGCATATGTTAAGGGTGCTACAATAGTGAAAGCACTGTTGCAATGCTTACACATACGCGCAGTATCTCCTGCTAAAACTAAATACTGTCTAGTCTAAGCCCAACTGCCAAGAACTGTATTAAATGTACTGGTGTTGATTACTGCCTAGCTTTTTATGCTAATGTGTATAATTTAATATACTGTATTTTTTCTGCCTGCAGCTCATACAATATAATAGCCTACGAATTTTTTTTATTTCACTACTTTGAAAATGTCTGCTGCTAATTAATTTTTCCTGCTCTGTGAATTTAATTGTTGACTGCTCCACTCCTGTGTTCTGTTGCATAAATAATCTAGGATCCTAAGCCTCTCTAGCATTCCTTATGTTAGCAGTCTCACTCAACCTCATCTCATCTTCCATATCCTAGTATTTCCCACTTACCCTCAACTCATACTGTCCTCTAGGTCAGTCCACTACCTATTTTAGTGTGCTTTATTGAATCATTTAACTTGCTACCCCCTTACTATTATCCTGCTGATACTTTATTTTATCCCCTTTTTCTTACAGTTAGTCTACAGTGCATAACCTAACCTGAAGCCTCCCACCATTCCTGATATTCCTGGCTTCCAGACAGAAAAAAGAACCTCTATGCAGGGATCCTCCACTGTTCTCTCAACTTCCTTTGCTTGTCCTATGACATCGGCCTAAAGTGTATGTATACTAAGGGCAAGTCATTGTAACCAGTCTATGTTGTATTTAGCCCTGTGCTCCATTGTTAGCAGCCTTCTGCAGACTTCTTTTTACCCCACTATTAGGCCCTTACATTACTTTTTACCTTTCCCTACTCTGCTCTAAGTGCTCTTGTCATCGACTGCTTCTCCACTAGGTGCAGCACATACCTATTGCTTAAGTATTCACTTTATCCCCAAAGTTACTATATATTAAATCCTCCACAAAGGATCCATTAATTCCCTGCCTCTAGCCTCCTATCTCTGTGACCCTCTCTGTCCTTACCTTACTAACAGTTACACTAAATAAGTGCTAAATCCTCCATACTTTCCTTACCTCTGGTCTCACTTACCTAACCACTGATTGTTTCTTCACAGTCTTGCCTTCTTCCTTTCTCCTTGTTTCTACCCGCTCCGTTCGCCCTGTGGACTCACTTTACTCCTCTCCCTACTCCCAATTCCCACCCACCCCCAGGGGTCCTACTCTTATACTTTCAAACCACACCCCTTCCTCTTCCCATTAACCTCTACACATTTCCCATTGGCCAATTTTTCTCTTATCTCCCATCTCTTTACCACTCCACTCCATACTCACCACACCCTCCTATCTTTACACACTCTCAACTTAAATACTTCCATCTCTACATATATATTTAACAAATAGCTAATCCTTCCCAATGGCTAATCCAACCATCCCTTTTCAGATTCTACTCTGCTTTACCCTTTTACCACTACCACTTTTAACCTTTGCCTATTTACTCTCCTCATATGAACACCCAATATACCCACACACTGACTACCCCAATCAACAAACTAACTCTCAATCCTTACCACACCTGCATAACCATGCAAACATAATATGCAAACCCAGCCACCTACTTGCTATGTATCATAGAACACTACACATTAAATATAATTCACTACATCTCAGGAGAGTGTTATTTCCATATAGCAAGTTCCCTAACCTAAGCTATCTAAGACAGCTCCTCTCATTAAAGGACAGTGATATTCATCCTAACCCTGGCCCAACAGCAACCTCTATCTCTCTCCATAACCATAATCAATCAACCAATTACCCCCTTGCTAAACCATCTAACTCCCTCCTACTAGCTCATCTTAATATACATAGTATTAACAACAAAGTAACTCAACTCCATGCTCTCTTAGAAGTGTACTCCTTTGACATTATCTGCCTAACAGAAGCATGGCTAAAACCTGCCATCAAGGATAATTAAATTATCCCACCTGGATATAATATCCTAAGAATTGACAGAGTAGCTAAGAAAGGTGGTGTGGTTGCTATTCTATTTAAATCTGGCTTACAATTAACCACATACAACTGTAATCTACCTCTAGATTCCCATGCTGAGATTCTCATCTCTAAACTTGAACTTAACAATGCTAAATCAATCTACATCATCTGTATGTATCTGCCCCCTGGAAATAACATAGCCACCAAGGAAAATATCCTTTGCTGGCTATCCCAACACCTGCCTCAAGAAACCATAATCCTAGGCGATATAAATTTGGATTAGAATTCCTATTGTACCAGCCTTCCTACCACCCACATTAACCTATATGGTTTTTCTCAAACCATTACCTCACCCACCAGAATAAATAAATCTAACAAGAAAGCAAGCATACTAGACTGGATTCTTATAAACAATCATACTCACTACTATAATTCTGGAACCCTCCCTCATGATATAAGTGACCACTTACTCACCTGCTTCATCAGGCATAAAACCAACACTCCCATTCTAACATCTATCAGAAGTATAAGATCCAAAATGAAATTTAACCCTGATTTATTCCAAATGGAACTAAGAGCATGCAACTGGGTTCCCTTAAAACACCTCCCTTTAGATGAAGCCGTTAATTTCTTTAATACTACCTTCCTTTCCATTCTCAATCACCACGCTCCAACCAGATCTATTAGAATTAAGGCCAATTCTGCCCCATGGCTTTCCAATGAAACCAAACATAAAATTCATCTCAGAAATAAATATTGGGCCAAATGGAGAATGACTAAAAACCTTGTAGAATGACAAACCTTTAGACAACTTAGAAATGACACTAAGAAGGCCATACTTTCTGATAAAAAAACTACTACTTACAATTTCAACAACCTAATCACAACAACCCACAAACGTTCTGGGCTAGCATTAAGCAGTTACTCCACCCAGGTCAATCCACTACACCAAACCCTCAAAATACAGACCAGAAAAACCCCATCCATACAGCTAATACCTTCAATACCTTCTTTACAGATGCTATCCAAACACTAGCTAGTCAACTATCACTTAATACCTGCACACTCCCTTCTTACACCTCAACCCCACCCCCTCCTTTTCAGTTCAAACCTGTCCCACCCACACTTATTCAAAACCTTTTGAATAAACTGAAACCATGCTCTCGTTCTGCAGACCAACTGCCTTCTGAATTTCTACAGTTATCATCCAAGGCTTTTGCCTACCCTATTAACCTAGTGATCAATAGAACTATAAGCGAAGGTCACATCTCCATCTTATTGAAAGTCTCCCATGTTATTCCCCCTGCATAAAGGTGGACACTCCACTGAGCTATCAAACTATCGCCCTATTGCCCTACTCTCTCCTTTAGCTAAGATTATGGAGAAATGTATCCACAGGCAATTACTCCACCACTTAATTGAAAACAATTTACTTTCCAGCTGTCAACATGGTTTCAGACCCTCACACAGCACTACCACTGCCCTCCTTTCCTTTACTGATTACATTAACAAACAACAAAACCTAAATAATCTTTCTTCTCCTCTATTTATTGACCTCTCTAAAGCATTTGACATGGTAAACCACCAGATTCTCATAACCATACTAAAATCTCTGTCATTAGACCCACTTTCCATAAAATGGTTCCAATCCTACCTTGACAAACAACAGCAAGCAGTAATATGGCATAACACTCTATCCATCCATCTACCCGTTACTTTAGGTGTCCCTCAGGGATTCATACTAGGACCTCTCCTCTTCTCCATATTTGTAAATGACCTTCATCTAGCTATCCCCCAAGCCACTTGCATACAATTTGCTGATGACTCCACACTACTATGCTCAGCTACATCTTCCCAAGACCTTCACTCTTTCACCCAGAAGATATTCAACATAGTTGAACAATGGTTTACTCAGTGTTGCCTTCTTTTGAACCCAAAGAAAACCAAACTCCTCCTCTTCACTCCTACTCAAAAGTCCTCTCCTCTTCATTTCTCTGTGACATCCACCAATGGTACTATCATATCTCCAGACTCTACCACCAAACTTCTAGGTGTCACCATCGACAATAATCTGACTTTGACATCCATATCAACAATACTATAAAGACTGTCAACAAAAAATTGGCACTCTCTATAGGATTAAACCCTTCCTTTCTCCTACTACCAAAACTACTGTAGCTCACACTCATTTGATCTCTACACTCCTTTATGCTTCTCCAACTTTTACTAATCTATCCAAGACTAACTTCAGCAAATTGGAATTGTCCTATAATAACATTGCAAGATTTGCAACAGGAAACCCATTTAGAACCCACCACTGTATAAATCTAAATCAGCTAGGATGGTTAGAACTACAACACCTGATTAAATTTCACCAACTAACCATTGTCCACAACATTCTTTACAAACCTTCTAATACTCCTAGTTTATCTAGCCTTATCACCCCCTATAAAAATCTGAAGTCTCTACGCTCCTCACACAAACTTCTTGTACACACCTCCAAATCTAATAACAGGGCTGGGGATTCTCTCTTCTCTAATACTGTAGG
>NC_056745.1:801766791-801819291 GCF_019279795.1 Protopterus annectens
GTTAATGCAAAAACATTTAGTATATTAACTTTCTAAGTTTATAAGAGCAATATTTAAAAACTGTCCCTATTTTTGGGCCATTATCCCCCATTGTTTTGACATTGTCCAGATTTATTATATTTACAATTTGAGAGGTATGGTTTGTCAAGAGAAAGAAACCATCATGGGGGAGCCTCTCCCAACTGAGAGGGGAGACTATAGATATACCACTAATGTCCATGCTGGTCCCTGTACTCTTAAATGTATTCAGTCATAATTTAGCAAGGATCACTTATGGCAGAGTCAAACTGCTTACAGAGAACACCACAAAAGGATGCACAATAAAAAGTAGAGGTGAAATCCTATGGAGGGATCAAGAAGAAAATAACTAGATGGAAAAAAGGTTACAGTTAATACAACAACCCAGATTTGAGCATAAAACTTAGACTTAGTCGCATATCACCTACTCAGAGGCAATCTCTGCCTAACATACAAAGCTATGTCAAACCCAGAGCTGTTAGACATGCTCCATTTAAAGAAATCCCAATCCCTCCAAGCTACACACTCTAGGGACCTAAACCTTGTCACTACAATAAACAGAACATGCTGGAGGGATAGATTCTTGTCCCACAGACTTCCCATACTCTGGAACAAACTACCTATCTATATCAAACAAAGCTCCTCATTAGCACTCTTCAAGAAAAAGATTGATGATTGGATGGGAAATAGGAAATTCACCACAAGGATCACCTCTGTGGCTCTGCTCGACAGGGGCACAGGAAAATTATTTTCTTGGGTGGTGAAAGCCAGGGCACCTTTTTGGGTAGGCTTATATAGGCCCTAGGACCAATAGCCAAGTACCTACCTATGAACCTATGACTAAGAAATAACTGGTTGTAACTGCATCAGTGTATCATCAGAAACAGAAAGATAAACTAACAGGATGCTTGGGAAGATCCGTACAACAGAACCCAGAGGGAAGAATGTTACTTACTCCACTAATAGTCCAAGATCAACTGGAGAATCATTTACAGTGTTGTAGACCTTATAATGAAATAAATATAGGAACTGTGAAAGGGTACAAGGACAGAATGAGGGCAATTAAAGGAATGAGATGAATAAAACTCTAATTAGAAGTTGAAGGGACTGGGACTCATTATGATGAGTGATATGATTTGGTTTCATAAGATTATACAAGTGAACTGTGACAGTGACCAGATAAAATTAAGGAAGAAAGCCAGGGTGCATGCAGGACATTAACTGCAAATGGAGGTAACAACATTAATCCAGGTCTAGAGAAAGTTTGCTTGACAACAAGAGAAGAGAATGTGTGTAATGTGCTAGACTGAGTGGTGATCTTTGACTTAGAAGATGCATTTAATGGTACAAATGGAGATAAGGAGGGGGGGTGGGACAGTAGCAAGATGTTCCCTGCAATCTAGACATATCAATTGTCCCATTTGAGCCAACAGTAATATATATTATCAATAATGTATAATATGTAATATATACTATAAATAACATATACAATATAAATAATATAGCACTCACACCCCTTTATCTCTGTTTCATCCTTTCTTATCTTGTCATGTCATCCCCTTAGTTACTGTCTCTCATTCACCTTACTTCCCTCGTCTCTTTGCCTTTCTCTCACACTTCTTCTCTTTTCTTGTCCTTTTGCCATGGAATGCTCTCTCAGTTTTTATATGCTATCTTCCCATGGTATCCTTTCCTGCAACTATTCTCACTTGCTGCTTCTATTGTTTTCATTTCTCTCTATATAATGATATCCTTCTATCCCTGTAGCATAAGCCATCTCAGTCATTATGGCTACATCTTATCCATAAAACTCTACTAAGCATAATTTTATTTTTTTATCCATGTTTTGACATTGTGGACTGCTTCTTGAACAAAATGTTGTAGCATATTCTTACATCTGTAAATATGTATATATTTGCTTTTTAGGAAAAACCTTTTATCTGTAAATATGCTTTGCACATTTCTTATATTATTCTATATATCCTAGCAGTACTTACAAATGGTCAACTTAGATCAATGAACTACCCTGGCAAACAAATGTAAATAAATATACAATGCATGCAAAATCAAATCTGCTGTCCTCTTTTTAAGTCTTTCAGGAATAAAGCAAATATATGCACATACTGGCAAGATGAAATGGTGTTCGACTGCAGGCTAGAGACTGCCTTCCCTATCAAGGATTGACATCAAATTATAGGCAAAGAGAAAGGAATAGGGGGATCCTAAGTGAAAGACCAGCACTGGTAGAGGTTTTAGTAGAATCTTGAACAGAAGCTGATGTTAAAAAGGGATAATTCATAGGGCATATAAAATATTGCATGATAACTATAGGAATCAATCAGAGGAAGTTAGAAAGGATTGGGAAGAAAGACTGGATAAGCAATTCACAAATAAACAATGTAAGGATATATGTATGGCTACCAAATATGCAACAAAGACTAGAAGACTTAGGAAGTGCATATATAGTTATTTTTATACCTCAAGCAGACTCCAAATATTTTTTCCTCAAGTAGATTGCAAATGTTGAAGGTGTGATGGAGAAGAAAGAGGCAACTGGAAACATTTTTTGGGAGTGAAATCAATTGACAGACAAAAAATTCCCTACAGACTACTCTGTTAGAAATACTGGATAAGCAAATTGCAACTACAGAAATTATTTTCGAGCTGTGATACAGACTGAGAATTGTCTAAATATAGTAAGGCCTTGCTGAGTTTAATTCTGGTGGCTGCCAAAAAAGCAGTTACTACAAAATGAAAACCAAATCTTAACCAACCATACTAGAAGTAGTAAATATATTAACAGAAATAAAGAATTGGAAGTGGGATATTTAGAAAAGGGCATAAGCAAATCACATAAAAAATAGGAATTCTGGGAACAATACATGCAGAATAATTTGGAGGAATGAGGTTTAAAGGAAGGCAGGAATGTAATGTGCTATGTAAAGCTTGATGGACGATAGCTATACAGAAGATTGCATGTGATGTATAATGTTTGCAACTGAAAATATGTCAATATAGTTTGTTTTCATTTATATAAATGTATGATTGCCTATGTCATAAGTGATAATTCAATAAAGACATTTCATGTTTAAAAAAAAAGGGAAAGGAAATATTGTCCTGGCCTTCCATCCTCACAGATAAATGTTTAGTGGGTATGCCCTGTGGGAGAGGCTGGATGACCAAGACATGGAAGAGCCAAGTGTCTAGCAGGTTCCAGATGGATAAGAACTAAGGCAGAAAAGTGAGGATCACATTCTCAGAAAATATAACCTGACCCACTGCTTATTTCAGATGACATGAGCAATGTTTGACCTCCTCACTTAATAAAGATTTGGTTTATTGTGGTGGCATTGTTAGCAGATGGGGAATTAACTTTCTGCATTATTTGGAAGTTTAGCTTAAAACTTTAGACTAAGATATTTGTTGGGCCTACAGTTTGGTCTCACATTGAGGTTAACCAACTCTGCAAAATTTAATTTGCTATACAAATAAATAAAGAAGAAATAAAGTTAATATTAACAAGTAATATAATATAAAAAAGTATATAAATGGATAAAACATAAAATATTTTATGAACTACTATGTATTTTCTAAACTATTGATCAGTTCATGGTGGAGTAACTCCCAGCAAAGTCAGTGTCTGCTGTTTTCACAAACATAATACTCATGCTAATAAATGCTATTAGTAGTTTTTTGTTTTTTTTGTGAAGAAGTGCATAATGCATGCATTTTGCCCGTAAAATCCTGCAGCATATGAAAATGTTTCACTTTCTCATTTATATCTGGGTGGAGGATAGTCATAGTTACACAGCTTGAAACTTGCATTTCACCTGTTCCTACCACCCACAGGAAGTTTGTGTTGGCTTTGTTCTGTTTATAGAAAAGAAATGAAGGGGGAAAAGGCATAACTGCTAGGAATTTAAAATTGTTTGTGGTTATTTAGGTTGGAGACCTCTTTGTCTAAGTGAGGAGTTCTATCTCCATTTGTTCATTTAATTAGCAGTTCAGTGATGTCTGTTTGTGGAGCTTGTTCTGCTTTTCTTCCTGGCTCTGGGCACTTCCTGTAACCTGTTTTGAAGTTGGTGACTTCTGTAGAGTAATGTGCAGGTAGCAGCATGCATGCTGGCATGGTAGCCATCTTGTTAGTGATGGTAACATTATATGAAACTAGTGGGTGCTCTGGCCACAATCTTGTTTGAATGCCATTTGGAGCTATGGTTATGCTGCATTGACATCCCACAGACATCCCAAAGATGAAGTGGGTGCCAGAAATTGCAATCTTATAGATGGAGGCCTGGGGTCATTTGTCAAATATGTAAATAAAAATAAGAAAAAAATAACAGCAGACATGGATTAAGTAAACTACACTCACTGAGAATAGGATCATATGAATAAAGGCATACTCTGGAGAGCCTACTTACAGAAGGAGAGGGGGAGTTTGATAGTGAGTACTTTTAATCCTGGACTGACACTTCAGGGAAAGTCTATCACCTTAGAACAGAAATGTAATGTCAGGAATTATTAGTATTTCCAGGGAGTCTGCATATTTTTCACATTTTTTTGCTGGCTGAGGGACTTGCATATTTCTCAGTGTAAGTCTGTTACCCAGAAAGTGCTCCTGGAATGCCTGTAAAGATATCTAGGATGTTTGCGTGAGTAATAATGATTAAGTAGCAGAGTGAAGTGCTATCATAAATCTGTAGTGGGAAGAATGTTAGTTAGGGATGAATACTTACAATAAGCAAATAAATAAATTAAGATAAATGTAATAATATAAAACATGCAGGAAAATTAAAAGGAAGCAGAAGGAAGGTAATATGGGAAAGCCAAGAATATGCATGAGACCATGGAGGTCAAGAGTTGGGAAGGATCCATGCCTGGAGGTCATGGGAAAGTAGGAATGTCACATCCTAGATTAGGTTCATCTCTCTCTCTGTCCACTTCCTTCTCCACTTCCAATTGTCCTTACCCTGCTCCTTTCCAAATACAAAGTCTTAAAGGTAGTTATATTCACATTCTATTATAACTGTAGCACTCTTTAATGACAGTTAGGAGGAAAAAGAGTTGGCTGTATTTGGACATATCTGTACTATATGTATTTTGTTGTTGTCTACTCTAATCTTCATGTCCAAATCTACAGAGTTCATCGCCAACAAGAGTAAGTCCTGTTGCAGGCAATGCAGCTGCATGTAGAAATCTAGCAGAATGACAGTTAGGCACCTGGATAGAAAAGGAAACCAACATCTAAAGGGAAAACTCAGTCATCCAAATGTTCAGCTATAGCAGCTGACCAAGCTGATATGGTGAGGGACCCTTTAGCCATCCAAAGGAAAATGGACCCAAGATCAAGGGGGGGGGGGTAATCAGCAATCAACAGTGCTAACAGGTAATGCTGGCTATGAAGAAGACAGTACTGAAGATCTGGAGGGGTGCTGGATTGTTTACTGATTTTTAGAGAAGAAAGATGTAGAGATGTTGAGGGCAAAAGTAAGGATATGATAAAAGATAGGAATGGGGACAAATCTTGGCCTACTGCATAGGTTGTCTTGCATTAAAAGACAAACCACAGCCAATACCTGTTAGAAAAGTGTGGTGGGAACTAACCCATCATAGGCAGTGGGAAGTATCCTACTGAAGATTGGCATCAGGATCCTATCACTGCACATAACTAAAGAAATAATGGAGATTTGTAGAAGGGATTTTGTCAAAGTATTTCAGTTATTGCTCCAGAATGGGGAGCAGAAGATTAAGAAACAGGATATATCAGGGGATAAAGACCTCATAGCAACTGTGGTTGCACAGGTCAAGGAAAGGATATTTAGAATGAGTGCAAAAACAATGAAAAAATCAGGTTTTATTCTTTGTTTACATAATGGAAAGGAGTCCTGAGCAAGCAAACTACAGGTTGCCTATTTATTTTCTGTTTATATCTTTGTTAATTTTAAGTCCACTAGACACAAGTGTCCCTTTTCGCAGCTGACCCAGGAGCACTGTCTAAGTGACTTGCTCACAGTTCCACAGTAGGCAAATGGAAATGGAAGAAACCAAACCCTGTAGCTTGGATACAGGAATCAGCTCGTTAACAGGTCAGAGCCTGAATCCACTGTACTATTTCCTCCTTAAAATATTGGAAGAGCAGAAGTTGAGTCAGTTATGCTTAGCTGTTTTATGAAAATCTTTCACTAGGAGAATATTAATTAATAAAACTCCTCACTGCCTATGCTGGAAAAACTCACTCAGACTCTGTTACACCTTGCTGTAAGAGAAAGGTTAGTTTGCTTTTGCTTTCTTGTTTTTTTTGTATTATTTTATTGCCTTCTTCTATTTTGCATACTGTGGTTTGTTTTCTTTACACTGTATTTTACTTGTATTCTGCTTTTAATTGCATATTAAAACTTGGAAAGAGACCACAGCTGTGTCTTTTGTGAGTCACACAGAATTATTTTTTTTTCCCACCACATCACCCTCTTGCCATTGTGTTCTTAAACACAACTGTCTTTCTAGTTGCCTGCCCCTTATGTTAATTTGACCATTTGCTCCCTTTAACTATTTAAATTTATTGACCATCCCACTGTATTCCTTAGAACCAGAATACTAAAGTGCCCATCAGCTTTCAATCTATCTTGCTCTTTTAAAAATTAGTGGCTCTCCACTTAGACAACTAAAGCTTAAGTTACCCCCTTTTTCATATCTAACTGCTTAGTGCACACTGCAGTACTTATGATATTAACCCATTTTCTTTTTCATTTTAGCTTTAAAGATCTATTACAAGGTCATTACTTATTGGAGAGCCCACATTCTGTCTCTCAGTAGTCAGCTTGGGATTAGTGGTTCTGTTTTCTCCTGGTGAGAAAAGGAGCACAGGGACATTATTTCCTGGAGACTGCTGATCACCAGAAAGCCTAATAACCACTTCATAAGTGATGGCTTGGAATTTGTGCTTATCTTCTACTCCTAGTGAGAGAAGGAGCAGAGTGCATTGATTCCTAACTGATTCTGGTTGAGCAGCAAGTGTCTGTGCTTGTCATTCCTGATTGGTCTGGTTGCTTTTCAAGGCATCTACCAGGAAAAGGCTACAAGCCGACAGACCCTTGTAGCATCTGGGACAAGACTGTGGATCATTTAAAAAGGCTGTGGCATGCTTCTCAACTTGGGATTGGTGCTAATGTTTTGCTTCTGGTGAGAGAAGAAGCAATGGAGCACTGTATCCCAGAAGAGTAAAGCTGTGGTGAGACCAGCACTAGCAGCAGCCAGGCAGTAGCCATTCATGCAGCTGCCATCTTTTCATCATTCTTGACAAGCTCATTTGTTTTCAGTAAGTACTGCTTGATTTATTTCTAACTTCAGAATATCTGCCTAAATACTTCATCCTTAAATTTTCAGGGTATACGTATTAGTTTCCTGTCAAGTGTTTGTCAATGCCCTGTACAGACACAGACACCTTTAAAGACATTTTCCTGTAAAAGCATGATTGAAATATCCCCAATACCTAATTACACACAAGACAACTAGTTTGCAGTGACAAGCACTGCCCCCAGAGTTGCAAACCAGACACTCCTGACATTGCTTTATATTCTCACTCCAACTGTCTAATCAATAAAAATTGGTCTTTTGCCATGGATAGGAACTTTCCCACTATCTTCGTTACCAGCTTGATGGATATGGGCATCCTGAGGCAATGTAGAAATTGCCTCATGTCTACTGACAGCCAGTTAATTCTCAAACTGATATGTCATGAGAAATTTATTTACACAATGTCCCTGGAGGCAAAGCTCTCACATAAAAGTACTCCTAATGTCAGTAAGGTTGTCAGTAGTACACATGCCTCACCCTTCTCACACAATTCAAAGTAGGCATATAGACTGACATATGCTGAAGCACTTAAATTAACCTTCCTAAACTCAAAGACCTCCTAGATGTAGTACACATACAAAATACCCTCAGCAGCCAAATTACACTCTTTCAAAACACCCACATCAACACATAGAGCCACATCTCATGGAGCCTCAACTTCTAAGCCAATAAGGCAAGCCACCACACAATCCAAAATTCTTGTCATTGGAGACTCCATCATGAGACACACTGATGTCCCTCTCACCAGGCTGAGTAAGGAGAAACCCATGGCCATTTGGTTATCAGGGGCTAGGATCTGCCACATTATGCATGCAATCAGGTCTTTAGACCACAAGTACCAGTACGACTCATTGTCCATAAGGGTGCAAATGACCTGAGGCTTAACTCCCTAGACTATATGCAGAGAGACATCATGGAGCTCTCAGAATATGTGTCTCAGGCTGATATGAGTTTAGCACTGAGCAGCATTTTACCTTCTCCAAGGATGATGCCACAATATGAACAAAAGATGACTGACTTTAATAATGGGCTTAGTATCTGGTGTCATTCTAAGGAGGTACGATATTTGTCAGCATGGAAGGAGATGGTTAACAGACCACGCTGCCAGAGATGGTCTGCAACTCTCCCCTCTAGGCTTTCAAATATTAGCTAAAACATTGTCTTCCCCCATAGTGCCTTTTTTAGGCAATGTCAGACTGAAAGTACTTCCAACATAGCAAATCAAAACCAAGAAAATCTAAAGGTATTACTGCCAATGCTAGGAATCTAAAGAAAATACTCCACTCCCTAGAAGCTCTCTTCACCCTAGAGAATGCTAACATCTCTGCAGTCACTGAGACATAGTTTAAAGCTGGGGATAGCACACAAATAGTGCAAGGTTATAATGCTTTCTACACATTTAGACCATCTACTGCACAGACAGGGACTAAAGGTGGAGGTATCTCGATTTTCACCAAAACATAAATATACCTCAAGGCTGGTCAAACAGGATAATGCACCTGAGCTGCTCCATGTTCAATTCACCATAGACAAAATCCAATACCACTTCCTTACAAGCTATGACCCAGGAAACACATACCATGTATTTAATCTTATGGGAAACACTTACCATCCAATCAAATACCATATTAATGGACAACTTTAATTACCCCACTATTAACTGGGAATCCTATATGACACCAAACTTACAGGCACAGAGATTCCTGGATATTGTAAACTCAAATTCCCGGGACCAGATTGCCAATACACCAAACAGGTTTGCAACCATACTGGATCAGGTCCTGACTAATATGGGAGAGTGCTACCCACCTCCTAGTGTAATGTATTCCCTGGTAATGTCAGGCCATAAAATTGTCTCCATTGAAGTAAAAATAAAACCTGAACCCCCAGCTAAACCTGGAATATTCAGGAACTAGTCTAAGGCTAACTTCCTGCTATTAAGTGATAACCTGGCAAAATGTCAAGCCCACATAAACCCTGAAAATACTGCTGCCTATGCAGAACTGTTCACAGAAACCTTGTACAAGCATGTTAATAGCTGCATAGAGGCAGCTATACCCACCAGGAAAAAGTACAGAACTAACTCAAAAAACAAGCCACCCTGTTAGAATCACAAAATCAATAGGCTGTATTACAGGAGGAAGAAAATCATGACAAAAATTAGGAGGTGCAGCACCCAGCAGGATAAAAGCAACTCATCAAACTAAACAAACAAATCAGAGGACAAATAAAGTCTACCAGAGCCAAATTTAAGATAAATATGGCCTCCCAGGCCAAGGACAACCAAAAGACATTATTTAGCTATGTTTTCAGCCTCAAAGGCAATACCCATCTATGTGCATAGCTCATTGTAAATGGAGACAACTATACTGAACCAGAAGATATAGCAAACCTCCTGGCTGATAAATTCACCTCCATCTTTCCCCCTGTTTCCCCCTCAACCTTCATCAGGTAATACCATCAAATATAACTTCCCCTGCTATCACTAGGGAATGGGTTCTTAATGCTCTCTCTAAGGTCAAAAGCACTGCATCAATGGGCTGAGACAATATCCCTGGGCACCTTATAAATAGCATGAAACATGACCTAGCAGGCTGCCTGGAATTGCTATTTAACTGTAGCCTCCAAACAGGTTTTGTGTCTCATAAATCATCCATCTGCACAATGATAGACCATCTACAGACCCTGGAAACTGCAGACTCTCTAGTCTCACTAGTTGTGTATGTAAAGCCATGGAAAAATTATCATGGAAACGATCAATAATGATATAGTAAACCTCCAGTCACTGGACCCATCCCAGTTTGGGTTCATCAAGGGCAGTTTGTGCCTACTCAACCTGGTGGACTTCTTTATGATGGTCACCAAAACAATGGATAAGGGGAAAATGGTTCACACTGCCTACCTTGACCTGGTCAAGGCATTTGACGCAATACCACACTCAAGCATTGTTGACAAACTCAAAAGATTAGGTACAAACCTGTATGTCACCCAGTGGATAGCCATCTGGCTTAAAGACAGGACCCAGGAAGTTAGAATTGGGGGGGGGGTCCACCTCTACAAAGAGGCCAATCACAAGTGGAGTCCCTCAGAGAATGGTCCTCGGACTGCTCCTTTTTGGAATTTACTTCTTTGAAATTAAGGGCAATGTCAATGGCCTATGGCTGACTAAATTTACAGATGATTGCAAATTAGGAGCTGTCATCGAATCTACACTGACACAAATGTTCTCTAGGAAGGGCTGACACAGACAAACAGCTGGTGTCAGAGCCATGTACTAAAACTAAATGCCAAGAAATGCATAATAATATCCTTCAGGAATTCATCCACCCCTGGTAACTATCATATTGATAGCACACCCCTTAGTGTTGACCCAGTAGTCAGGGACTTGGGGACACACATATACAGTAATCTAGCCTTTGACCATCATGTGTCTACAGTAGTGAGGAAATCATTCTATGTTGCACAGCTTATAATCAAAGGTATGGCATCTAAGACCAAGGAAGTCATTGTTCCACTGTATTCAGCATCCTTCAGACCTATCATTGAGTACAATGTTCCCTTTGGTATGTACCTAACCAGGCATATCCAACAATTGGAACATCCACAGAGGTTCCACACTAAAGGAATACAGGGCTAAGTAAAATGTCCTATACAGACCACCTCAAGGCCCAGTCCTTGCATTTTGTCTCCTACAGGCTTTTGAGGGTAAATCTATGGCTGGTATACAAGGCATTGTCAGACCCCACTCTGATGGACCTCTTGCATATCCACAAACAAACAACACTAGAATTACCTATTCTAAAGTCATAAATCTTGCCTATGATATAGATAAGACCTGCTGGAATGACAGGTATGTATCCTAGAGATTACCCAGTCTCTAGAACAGGCCCCCCATTGATGTGAAGCAGAATTCCACCCTAACCCAATTCAAGTGCAACTTGAACCAGTAAATGTTTCATCTCCCAGGCTCCTGTTTTTAAATGTTTCATCTCCCAAGCCCCTTCTTACACGTATCAAGGGTATCAGAATTTGTCAGATATTTGGGATGCATGGTTAAAACGGCCCTTGTGGTCTTTAGCCTAGTAAACACCTATGTGTTATGTGATACCTATGTGATATCAGGCATCTCAACACTTGACTGGAAGCCATTGAGTAAAACAGAGCTGATCAGGAGATGTAAGGAATTCTGGGACATTGGTAAATCATGCTGTGTTTGATACCTCTGTTGTTTTTTGTATCACTTGTCAGTTTGCTCATGTTTGCATAAGCAGGGCCAATCCAGGGTTCAGATGTTTTAAGAAGGATGTTGATAATGGCATCCACAAAGAGCTATCCGAGCTGTCAGAAGTAGGAACAGGGAGAGCCCTATCAATAGTATAAAAGTGATGGAACTTTAACTGTAATCCAGATAACCTAAATTCAATCACCAATAGCCAGATTGAGGTATGACTCTAAGTGCTTGCATCAGCTTTTCCATCCTTGTGAAAGGGTCCGGGGGCTTTTTCTAAAGCAGGTGGATGCCCATCAGGGGACACTACATGATTCTGTATCTGGAGACAGGATATCTCATGTTAATGGGAGGGCATGTGTCAGCTGATTTCATAGGTGCTACCTGTGACATTGTTATCACTCTGCCTCAGTAAGATTTCCTTCCTTATATAACCAAAAATCCCCACACTAGCTTATACATGATGCCCATTCTGCCAGCTATCATTTCACTTAAAAGGTGTAATGGTAGTCTTTGGGAAAAAGAATGCAAGGGCACTCTTTCCCGAGAGCAATAAGGGCCACATTGTCCAGACCCCTACCTGAATAAAAACAAGGTAATGAAGGGGAGGTTCATCAGCCATAGACACAATAGAATATAAAAAAGGATGTCCAACCTGCCCGCAGGATCACAACAAAATTTGATCAAACCCCTCACAGATAATAAAGGGTGTGACAGGAATTAATAGGTTAATAGGGGATGGGTAGATGTCAGCACCAAAGGAAGGGGTGGCAAAAGAATTATGAAGAGGGGTCTCATAGGTCACATAAGCAGCTGATCTAGAGGGACATTTCATTAGTGGACAGGGGACCTCTGATGTTGGAAGTTACAGACATTTTAGGATTAATACCCTGGTCAAATGGAGAGTTTTGGAGGACTTGCAAAAGAACTGTTACAATATGGAAGAAGGATACTTCCTGGGACAAGCTATAATGAATGTTTTAAATTTGATAAATTGATCCATATCTGAAAATAAAGTCCCCTCACAATGAAAAATATCATTCCTTATTCCACTGCACAAGGATGGAATCAATACAGATCTTTCAACTAGAGGCCAGTTGTCATTTTATCTCCCCTCTCAAAATATTAGAAAAAAGTATTCACATGTAATTTCTCAACTATCTAATAGATAACCAGTTTCTGTCTTCAACCCACCATGACTTCCTTAGAATTTTGATAATACCGTCAACACTTACAGAAATGCTGGAAGCCAAGTTTCTACCCAGAAACTCTTACATAAACTTTCATCCTTAGGGCTCTCCAACTCTTCACTGCAATAGTTCTGCAGCTACCTCTCAAAGCACAAGCAGTGAAATGGAAAAATGACTTCAAGGATCTATATTAGGCCCCATACATTTCAACATATTTATCAGTGACCTCAACACTGTTATCAAAAAATTATATGGTAGTTCAATACACTGATTACATGACTTAATCTGCTCTGCCAAATCTCTGTCTAAACTCCAAGATCTTATACAACAATCCTTATTGATTGAAACATGGCTAAATAATTCACAACTACTTTTAAACCCTAAAAAAGCTAAATTATTACTCTTCACCCAAAAATACATCTCTGCCAAAATAACATTATTCCCTATTGTCTCTGCCAACAGTACCATGATACAAGTAAACCATACAGAATTATTAAGTATCATCATAGGTGACCAGTTGAAACTCCACCACCATGTATCACATGTGGTTAAATAAACTCATCAAAAACTCAATACATTATACAGAGTAAAAACATACCTCACTGACAGCTAAAATACATATAGCCTTTACTTTCTTATTGCCATCTCTCCTCAATGTTGCTCCAAGCTTCACTAACCTTCAGGTGTCACAAATGTCCAAACTTGAGCAATGTTATGATAAAGTAGACAAATGTGCTGTAACCTATATCAACAAAACATATTTCTGCCTAGCCCTCAGAGAAATAAACTGGTTAGAACTACCATATCAGCTATCTCTTTCCTAGCTAACTGCAATACACAGACTTTTCTATAGGCCAGAAAGTTGCCCAGCCCTTAATAACTTAATACAAGACTACCCCAATAGAATTTATATGCGAGAGAAAAATCACTAATCACTAAAACCAAATTGTCTAATATTGGAGGTGACTCTATATTCAGACAGTGTTGCAACACTAGAGAACATCCCTTTAGCACAGATATCCATTCAGAGTACAAACATTTAAAATGCAAGTAAAACTTTCCTATCAAATCAATGGATCTGCTCCCATCTCCAGAAAAAATCCCACTGTCACCTGTAGCTTGCCATGTCATCAAGTATTTCTCTTCATTCAGAATCCTATGCCCCACAACCAGTCTTCAACAATGCCTAGGGTTACCAGACGTCTGGCAAAACGAGGACATGTCCTCCTTTTCAGCATTGTGTCCTCCATCCAGCAGGCATTATCTAAAAAGGCAAAAATGCACGGCTTTCAAAAATATCTTTGTTTTCCTCTCCGGACTGTTTATTGAGAAGACCGAAGAAGGCATCTATGCAGATGCCCATTACCTGACATGACTGCAAAGTCAGAAGTCTGTCACATAATCTGTGTACTTGACGTTACTGCTAATTTGTCTTGTTACTCTTGCGTTCTCTTCCCACGCTTTAGTTGCAAGGGAGAGAGAGAGAGAGATAGAGTGGAGAAAAAGGGGTTGTTAGTGTTCAAGCAAGGTAAGTACTTTTTTTTCCAGGCAGAGCCAACCAGCTACTTTATTTTTTTTCTGGCAGGGTCAACCAGTTTTGCTATGCTATTGTTTGGGCAATGTCAGTTAAGTATGATTTAAACCAGTGTAATACTGTTAGAGGGAGGGCAGCCAGTTGTCTTCAGCTGTGCATTAAAATGCTATGATTAACAGTAACAAAAGCTTTGGAGAAATCTTGAAAATGAAATGCTGTAGTCACAGTGGGTAAGCAACAGTACTTATTATATCAATTAGCAATGTTTGTGTACTGCAGCTACCAATTATAATTTTGACATCAGATGATCTGTTAACTCCATGTGTACCAGTTTTTCTAATATTTTGGATAGAAGGCTTAAGTGTAATCTCTTCCTACAGTAGAATATGAGTTGGCAGAGACAACTGTGAATGTGCAGTCAGTGAGGTTGGCTGTACCATTTCCCAGGTGCTAAGTTCAGGGATGCTGGAAAAGATTTCATTCAGAACATGACTAAAAATGTTTTACATGACTGAAGTCTTCTGCCATCTTGGGTCCAACACCAGTTACTATTTATTCTGCATTTCAAATGTTGTTAATGTGCAGTATAAATTTGCTTATGTGGGAGCCAAACACCCTGGCTTTGCTGTATTTTTCTTAAATGATGCTGTCTATGGGAGTGTTTGTTACTGCTAGTAACACCATACTCATTGTCAATGTTAGTGCTTCAGTGTGTGACAAAGATGACCAGTTAAATGTGTTGTGTCTTGGAAATTACCTTTTCAGCACTTGCTATTTCAACTAACTTGGTATTGATTTCATAGGTAATGATTTCTGCATGTGCTGGCTATGTAAATGCTTGGTGTCAGAGGTAACAATGCCCAACATCTGAATTCTCAATATTTGGTCAATACAAGGCACTTCATTGTCACTGTCACAACATCTGATACTGACACTGCCTGCTACTGACTTGCAGCTGATTAAAGATAAGGTTGAATAACACTGGATTAAATACTGACCCCTGAGGAATAACATAATGAGCTGGTGCTGATTCAGATATGTGACTATGGCTGATGATGGAAAGAACATATGCTGTTAATTAGTTCATTAATCAAGCATGTTTGTAGCTCCCACTGTATTTCATTGTAGAAGTAATAAGACTGCAGTTTTCCATTATATCACAAGGTGGAGCTCCATTTCAGGAATATAAAAGACAATTTTGAAAGTGAAAGAGAGGAGACTGGAACACTAGCTGAAGGAGGGAAGACTGAAAGACTAGCTGAAGGGAAAAGGGCCTTGCAGCCAGCTATCCTAAAAGGTAAGTGCAGCCAGCAGAGACTATGGGTGTCATCTAGTTTTCTGTATAGTGTTGTCAGGTTTTATTTAGATGTCAGAAATTGATTGGTCAATTCTGCCTTAAATCCGGTGACAGAACTGATTTACTTTTGGAGGGATTTGCTCTGTCTATGGGTATTCAGGCTTAATGGCCCCTATGCAGATGTTGTGTGACTTTATTAAAGGGCTGCATTCATGGTTTAGTACATACAGTCTACAAATATGATGGCTTCTGGACTGGTGTTTAAGTTTTCATGTTACAAAGGTAGGTTTATTATACCCAGATATGCTTTTGAGTGATTAACATTTTGCAGTATTCTAGAGCTATGATTACCAACCAATTTTGGTCAGATTTATGTATTTTAATCTGTGATTGGGTGCAGTTTTTACAATTATAAATGTAGCCGCGTAAGTTACAGTTTGTGAATATATATGGCTTGCAGTAATTAGTTGTTTAGATCAACTTTCAGCTTAGGAGTTTATGTGCAAGCTGTTTGATAATTCTAAGTTTTTAATTATGGCATTTTATTCTTTATTGTGAGTTTTAATTGTTGTAGTAGATTTTAACCAATCAGCTATCTTTGATTATGATCTGTTGCTTTGATGTTACTATTGTAAACAGACAGCCTTGAGTGAGTTCACTTAGCGTGAGTATTTGATCTTTTTACATATGTTACTGCACTGGTTTCATCTTTTAAGGGCTCTATAAGTTCTCAACATATGGATCGATTTTACTTTTCTAAAGTATAAGGACATTTAGACTTTTAATGGCTAGGTTCCCCTAAACTGGATAAGAGATTTAATGGTGATTTTAATGGACAGACTGCAGGAGGGCACCAGGTTCACTTACTACTGTGTGTGTGACTGTAAATATTTGAATTGAAGTGTGTCTGAGTATTTGATTTGCAGGGTCTGCTTGTACTGTGTGCGACTATTTGATTTGCAGGTCTGTTCTGATTTACTACTTAAACTCTGCATTTTATTCAGTTACTGCATTCTGCTTTATTACTTAAACTCTGCATGTGAATTATTCAGTTCATTGAATACAGCAGGGCACCAGGTCCACTTATAACTGTGTGTAAGTATTTAATTTGCAGGTTCTGAAGTGTCTGAGTATTTGATCTGGCAACTATTTGATTTGCAGGTCCATTCTGCTTTACAATTTCATTACCACATTTAAATTATCAGGTCTGTTCACTATTTGACCTGGGGAGGGGGTGCGACTATTTCATTTGCAGGTCCATTCTGCTTTACTACTTAAACAGCCCAAATGTAATCTTTATCCACCACTGGCCAGATGCTGAGATACATTTTCTTTGAATGTGGGTTTCAGTGCTGTTTCAATGAATGTGAGTTTCAAGGGCAGAGAAGCTTTAATGCTAAGTCTAGTTTCATTGTGAGACTGCATTGCTTTGTTTAGCAGATATTTATTGGTGTTTGTGCTTATCTTTCGAAGTTTATAAGAGCAATATTTACAAAATGTCCCTATTTTTGGGCCTTTGCCTCAGTTTTATTTATGGGTTTGTTGTTCTAAGAGGTTGAGAGGTATTGTGTGTGTGTGTGTGTGTGTGTGTGTGTGTGTGTGTGTGTGTGTGTGTGTGTGTGTGTGTGTGTGTTCTCAATTGTCCAAATTTTGCAGAATGTCCAGATTTTATATTTTTGTCTGTTCCTCATAAATTTTGTGATTTTCTAGAAAATCATTGAAGGCTGAAGTTACTAAATAATGACAGACATTTGAGTTTCAGAGTTCATGTCCTTTAGAAAAATTCATACTAGCACAAATCCTGTTATTCTAGCAAGAGCCTTATTTAATATCTGTCCCTGTTTATTTTAGGCTTTGTCCATATTTCTTGCACTAAGAGGTAGATAGGGTTGTGTTAGTTAGGGGTAGCAGGTGATAAGTAATTTACTCAACCTCAAAACCATGCTGCATTTTGCAAAGAACTGACTTTCAGATTCATTTTCAACTAACCTAGTTTGAGTGAATCTATATTATATTACTGAAGAGGCATTACAGCAAATGCCAGTTTGAGAGCTGTGAGTACAAATTTGAAAATCCTAGCTACACCCCTGCTTGCAGCATGACTGGATTTTTTTTTTCTTTTAGTGTTTTGGGACAGAGAAGTGAGGTAGCATTTTATGTCTGTCTCTTGCTGAAATCCTGGATGATGGTATTTTCTGGATTCAGGAGAGAAGTCTGAAACCAGTAATTCCATGCCTGCATATGAGTCAGCAAGAAAAGGAGCTACCTTGGACCTAGTGCAGAGATGCCATAGATGACTACCAGAGTTCTGGCGGGTGATTTTCCATTTTTCTCGTCGGAGGAACTGCAGTGCCTGGTCACTGGGATATTCTCAATGGAGGGGTGAGAGGCTTTTGGCCATCATTTTTATACTTTTATAAGACTGTGGATTCCTCAAAATGCTTTGTGGATTACAAATAGCTGGGATCCATATGAGCTCCAACCTTGGGCCCCATCATGCCGGCAGTAGGACTGTAAGTAGTCACTGGCCAGTGAACAGGGTACAATAGAGTGTCTCATAGCTGGTTTGTTTAGATTGATATATTTGTATTGTTGCATTATAAATCTTTATTGTTCAATGATAATGCATTTTCTATAAATCCTCATTGTTCAGTGACATTGCATTTTGCTCTTGTTAGTACTGCTGCCTTCAAGAATCTTTACTGCCCAATGACATTGCATCTTTTTCATATCTTACTGTTGTATTATAACCCTTTTTTTCCTCCCTCAATGACATTGCATTGTTTCCATGTTTGTATTGCTGCATTATAAAAGCTTTACTGCTCATTGATATTGCCTTCATGTGCATGTTTTAATGTCAAGATCTTTTCTGTTGAGTTCTGGGGAAGGGGGTAAATGTATGGTTTCATTACATGCATATCTCACTCTGCCTTACTGCTAACTGGTGCACTGTTGAAATAGTTTGCTTGTTGTTGTGCTATTGCCCTTTAACTAAAGTGTCATCTAAAACAAAATCTGTTATCACTTGCCACCTTGGGGTGTTGGACCTAAAGAAGGGGTGTCACCAGAGTCTGGTAGGAAGGAACCCATATCTACTTCAGCTACACCTGCGGGTGTGCTACATATTAAACAGGCGTCACATCTATATTTGAACAGAGGGTTGTATACTGTGCCATGGCTTTAGGAAGCAGTAAGCTTTAACTAAGTCCAGGAATATTTGTTGCACAGTCCAGAAATATCATTGCACATTTTAGTCCAACGTCCATAACTAGTTACTGGTCATAAAGTTCCACCTGTTCATTAATGTGCAATGACTTTTTAAAAAACCTAAGTTCATTCTTCATAATATCTAATAGACAATGTTAAAAGCATTCACAAAGAATAGGTGCTAGGTTCACTTATATATAATTAATGTCAGAAGCATTCCCCTTTTTGAAATTAGGTGTAATGCATGATGTCATGCCCCTGTCCCTGGCTTATAACTCCTTCACTCTCTTCCTCCCTCTCTCTTACGATCCCTCCCTCCCACAAATCTCTCTTCCTCTCTCCCCCTACCTGGTACAATCCCTCCCTCCCTCTCTCCTACTATTTCTGTCCACAGTCTCCCTCTCCAACTCCCTCCTATATCTCTATCTCATGAGGAGAGTCAGATGAGGGTGCCTGGATTTTAGTCTACAGGATGGTTGATAGAACAGAAATAAAAATAAATTTTAAGTAAACAAACACCGAAGCATGTACAACTGTTTTTACTTCTGACCTGGGCTAAACATGATTTTTGAGAAAGCGTTTATTCTCTAATGAAAATAGTCTGTCTGAAAAGCCTTTTCCATGAGGAACCAGAGTAATAAACAGCTAAGCAGATGCTAGTGGAAAGCTCGTAGAACTGATTAAAGTGGTAGTCTGCAGTGTTGACAGGGTAACCCTAAGACAATGTTTAGACTATGAGTTCTCACACTCTCACTTATGAAAGACTGAAATATTCAAACTTGTACAGTGTCTCATGCAGAGATTTAAGATGACCTTATTCGGGGATTTAGGGCAATTAGATGCAACCACCCGTGGGAATGTTTGGGTTTACCAAAAAGTAGTAAAGAATCAGACAACCTATGTAGAAGATTCAATAGGAATGAAAAGTGTACTAACTGGTTGTCTGAGATGGTAGCTGATACATGGAATATAGCACCAATTTACATTAAAGCAAGTATTAATGAAGATATTTTTAAGAACAGTTATTATGGAAACAACTGTTTTAGTATATTGGCAGGCTAGAAGGGCATTAATGCCCATGCTTGAAATATTTGTATGTATGCATTAATATTGCGTCCTCCATATAATCTAGTAATTTAAATATTTCCTGATGGTCTGTGTCACAGCTTCTTCTTGTAACATGTGACTGAGATGGACAGCAAATGTCTAAGCTCTAATCTTGCATATGTATGTGTGGGCCTTAAAATTAACAAAACATTGTCCCAGACTTAATAATATATCATTCCTTGTTATAGCTTTTACATTCCAGACAACAGCTGGAGGTAAGACAGTTGGCTGTCCTCAACATTTCAAGTAATCTGGTCCCATGGCAATGTTCCAGAAGTGTTGCTAACTGGACATTGGTCTGAAAAGGAAAAATGGATAAATTAAGGTCTGCAAAACTTATTAAAAATGCAGTTTATATCAAGCGTATAAATTCTTCTTGTTATAGGTTGCATGGTTATAACCTGGCGGGGTTAACCAGATACTAGGGAGGCGATGTGTTTTGGGGGGCTGCTGATTTTCTTTTTTTAATACACTGGCAGGGTCAACCAGATTCCTGTGGTCTGTGTGTTTTGGGGGGTGGTTGATGACTTTCTTTCATATCTCTCAACCTCTTAGAGCAAGAAATCTGGGCAAAGCCATAAATAATGGTGGGGCAAAGGCCCAAATGTAGGGACAATTTTTAAATATTGCTCTTGCAAACTTAAAAAGTTGATACAATAACAGATCTTGCATTAACATACATTTTCTGAAGGTTATGAAATCTGAAACTCAAATGTCTGACATTATTTTCTGACTTTAATCTTTAATGGTTTGCCAGAAAACCACAATTTTATGAGAAACAGATCTAAAATATGAGCCAAAAATCTATACATTTGAGAGGTATGCTTTCGTTTTTGAATATATCCTGGCAGGGTTAACCAGATATAGGGAGGCAATGCGTTTTGGGGACTTTTGCATAATACACTGGCATGATCAACGGATGTTAGTGGTCAGTGTATTTTGGAGGCTGTTGATGACTTTTTATTTTAAATATAATATTCTGGCAGCTGTCAAAGAGATACTAGCTATGCAGTGTGTTCTGGAGGACTGTTTGTGGATGACATGTTTTTTTTTTCAACTTGATATCTTTTTGCAGGGTTAGTCAAGATACATTAGGAAGGTTTATATGGTAATTACACACTGAATGGTAACAGTGGATGGTTTATGGTAATTACACATTGTAATGCTATTGTACAGCAGTCCAGGTGCCCCCTATGTTAGTAAGGAATTATTTGTAGGAGCACAACACTATCTTTTGTGAGCTGAACAGGAAGCATTCTCCTTTGTCCTCCTTTATGAACTTTGTTGTCCTCCTTTGGGTTTACAGTTGTGTGCTAACCCTACCAATGCCTGAATAGTTTTACAAGCATCTCCCAGCTACATAACATTATTTTGTGACACTACTCACCCCCACATCTATATTTCTGATATAAGTCTTTTAATAGCCATAAATATAATTGTCTCTTAACTTGCTTTGAACCCCATCTCTTAACTACAATGTTAACATTTTCTGGCCTACCTAATTCCTTTCCTCATCTTAATTCCTTTGAATTTCTAAAGCATGATCACAAGATCTATTATCTATTTGATATATCCACTAATACACCTCTTCAAATGCTCAATGTTTCAATATCTGTAAACACATGTTTATTTTATACTGTAATCTTTGCTTTCATATGAAGTAATCTTATTCGCAAATGTATGTGCAACACCTTGTATTGGCTATGGGAGTCCACTGGCCTGCAAGAAAAGTGGTGCATTACTTATAGGATTTCTTGATCATAAATTAGGGTAAGAGCACTTACCAAGGAGGAAATTTTGATGTTTGAGTAAAGAATAGTTGTGTAAGAACTTACCATAACCTTAGATGTCATTTTCTTCCATGTTGCAGTATTCATAACAGTAGGGAGGTAGGTTTCTATCAGAAAACCGAAGACGCATTCTGTCGAATGCGCCTTGGTCGAACTGTAAATGTCGAAAAAGCAAAATGATGAAGCAGCTTTTAAGCAAATTCTTTCCCTAGGAAAGAAGTCGCTTGGCTGCTTCCGTCACTTTGCAGTTTTCGGCACTGTAGTGCGATCTTGGAGTTGGTATATTTAAGAAGGGGGTGTGGGTGTGTGTTACTTAAATAGTGTTTAGTGTGGGTTTTTTTTTTTTTTTTTTAGAACAGCGATTTTCTTCCCTGGAAAAAAAAAATCACTGTTCTGGTAGTTCGCTTATTTATGTTTTCGCTGTTTTGGGTTTGTTGTAACAGCGTTCGATCTTTTGATAATTCGCTGTTATAACATAGACCCTAGGGAGGTGGCTGCCTACAACACTGGACATCTGGCCAGTATACCAAAGTCTTAGGATAAGGGGTACGTGCGACATTGCATGTCAGAGCCATAAACTGACGTCAGCTATAAAAGTCACATCTACACATACTCAACCTAGAACTGACTGCAGCATACAGTAGTAGCCCTGGTATACAAGAGGGAAGAAAACTTTCCAGACCCACATATACCACCTGACAAGGAGGTAAATGTATTATAGAGATATGTAGCCACTGTAGATGTGCCCTGCTTGGATGTAAAGAAGCAAGAGGAGTCCACACAAGAAAGAATAAGCAAATGAACAAGGGGGTAAGAGGGGGGAACTGAATACTGCAACATGTAAGAGAAGGACATCTAAGGTTATAGTAAGTTCTTTTACAACTATTCTACAGTAAGTCCTTCTGTTCTCATGTTGCAGTATTCATAACAGTAGGGAGAGTACCAAAGCTTTAGGTAGGAGCCTGGAGGGCAGGCTGGGAGGTAGGATCGATGAGACCCTGTAAAATAGACCTAGTAAACCCAGCCCTGGCTCTAGAAATCAAATCTAGTTTGTAATGCTTGGTAGAAGTAGGTAAAGAAGACCAAGTGGCTGGCTCCAAAATAGAAGCATAGTCAACTCCTCTAAAAAAGGCTGTAGAGGAAGCAGCTGCCCTTGTGGAGTGAGCTCTCACATTGGAATTTAATTATTTTCCATGAAAGGAATAGCAAATGAGATTGCTTTAGAAATCCAAGAGGCAATTGTCTGCTTTGACACTGCCTTCTCCAAGGCCCTGATGTCAAAAGAAACAAAAAACTGGTCAGACTTTCTAATGGTTCTGGTCTTGTCAAAGTAATACCTTAGCTGTCTTTGAACACCCAAGGAATGTAAAGTTCTTTCTGAGGAGTTTTGAGGTTGAGGGAAGAAAACAGGTTAGATAATGGACTGATTCAAGGAGAGCTCATTAACCACCTTAGACATGAAAGAAGGGTTGGTCCTGAGGGAGACCCAGTCTCTGTGGAAGATCAGGTAAGGAGGGGTAGCCATAAGGGCTTGGAATTCTGAGAACCTCCTGGTGGATGTAAGGGCCACCAGCAGTACTGTTTTCCAAGTACATAGTTTAAGTGATGCTGAGTGAGCTGGTTCAAATGGAGGCAGAGTGAGTTTTTTGAGCACAAAATTAAGATCCCATGATGGAGGGATAGGTCTATGAGGGGAGTTGATGTGAAATACCCCTTTTAAAAAGGGTTTGACATCTAATCTGGATGCCAAAGGAAGTATCAAAGGAAGGCAGGTATATATGGCTGACAAATGCACTTTAATAGAAGTGTACATCTGTCCTGAATGTAGAAGCTCACACAAGTAAGAAGGGACTTGTTTGTTCTTGAGACACCACCTGGAGAATCTTTTCCATTTAGATACATAATTTCTGCTGGTACTAGGTTTCCTGGCCTTCTGCAGGACATTGAGTACGTCCTCTGAATACAAGTGTCTGAAGGGGATCAGAATTCTATCACCGATAGGGTCAGTTTGGAGTTGATGACTTGAGGGGGGATGAGAGTTCTCTTGTCTTGTGTGAGTAGGTCAAATCAGCGAGGTAACCTGTGGTGATTGCCCTTGGCTAACAGATATAGTAGGGGAAACCAGTGCTGTCTTGGTCAAAAGAGGGTCTCCAGCAGGATTTTTGGTTTGTCTCTCTGGATTTTCAGAAGGACTTTTTGAATCAGTGTGAAGGGGAGGGAAGAATAAGGAAACATCCTTGCCCAAGAAAGAGAGAAGGCGTCCACCTTCCAAGCTTGTGGATGTGTGTTTCTGGTGCAAAACAGAGGCATCTGTCTGTTCTGGGAGGAGGCAAACAAATCTGCTTGAGGGATACCCCACCTGTGAATAAGATACAAGAACACCTCCCTGTGAAGCATCCATTCATGAGATGGTGCTAAGGTTCTCCTGAGAGTGTCTGCCATCACATTCTCTGCTGAAGGAATGTACACAGCCAGCAGGTGAATGTGTAGTTTTGCTGCTAGGGACCAAATCTGAATTGCCAAGGTAAAACAAATAGTAGTACAGCGGAATCAACCAAGAAATAGAAAGCACTAAAAATGAATGTTCCGCTGTATAAGTATCACAGTCCCATCAATAAACAAAAAAGCACAAGCTGGAAATAATCTGCAAAACACTATTTTATTGTAGAACTAAAAATAAGTTAAGCGCTTTCATCTACAATTTGTAGACTTCTTCAGAACACTACATACTTCTGTCTGCTGGGTTATATACAGTTCATGAATCAATCAGTGCAGTAACTCAATAAGCACCAATAGACATTTAAAGTGCACTCACTAAAAACCTACAATACGTATTGGTCTCATTTCTTATTCACTAATGTAATTTCATGAAAGACTCCTGAATTATAATAAAATAGTTAATAAATATTATACGAAGGGATGAGGTCCACAAGCTCCAGTCTGAGATGGTTATACTTAAAGGTGAAGTTACCCGGCTCATTGAGCTAATGAGTCAGTCTGAGCGATGTACCGATGAGCAGCAGGTCGGAATGATGTCAAGACATTTGCTGAGTGTGTGCTTAGCCTCGGCAGTTGATTCTATTCTTAATGGGCAAGTGAGTGGAGGAAACCTATGGCTAGGAACCTCTTTCTGAGAGGTTTCAGAGATCCTTAGAGGAAAAGCCAATATATAGGAAGGTCCCTCATATTGTGATTGATTCATGGGACTTCTTAGGGCAGTTAAAACAAGATTTGTGGAATGAGAATTTGATTTTTTTAACTATCGACGTAGTCAACCTCTTCTCAAGTATTCCTAGAGAAGAAGGGATGATGAGATTTGGTAAAAGTATTCAGAAGTATGCACAGCTAACTTGGGACAAGTTTTTACTTATTCACGAATTTATGGATATAGTATTAAATTACAACTTCATCTTTTTCGAAGGTGAACACTACAGGCAAACTAGGCAATGGGGTATACGCTAACCTGGTACTACTGAACTGGGAAGAAGAACATGTGTTCAACAGTAGATTTTTCAAATGCATCAGTTGTTACATCCAGTATTTGGACGATATTTTTATATTATGGAATGGTACCATGGATGAAGTTAATAACTTTTTAAGTGAACTAAATACTATCAGTGATTGTTTCAATTTTACACACAATGCTAGTAAGACAGGTATTTCCTATTTGGACACATTTATTTACACTACTGCAGCAGGTTTCGAATCAAGAATTTATAGGAAAGATACTTTTAGTAACTCGTATTTGGAATTTTCAAGCTGTCATCCAATGAGTTAAAAACGGAGTATATTTAAAGGTCAATGTATTAGGGCCACACGTATGACCTCAAATTATTTTGAAATCATCAAGGAGTTGAAAAACATTAGTGAGATGATTAGTAAAAGTGGATACCCAAGACATTTAACATCTGACAGTAGCAATTATGTCCAGAATGAGTGGGGGAAAACATATAAACCCCTGTTAGGAGTGGGTTAGGTAATGAGGGAAATGTTTGTGCGTCTAATAATGAGACAATTGATGACAATAATAGCAGTATTAACTATAAGTGAGCCTGTTTCTTAAGTATGGCCCACATACAAGAGGTTTACAGAAAATAATAGGAAATAACTGGAACGTTTTAAACAGTGATGATGGAGTGCAGGGAAAATTGGGGGACAAACCACACTTCATCTACAAAATGTTCTTCTACAAAATTAATTCAAACTTGAAGAAGTTGTCACGTAGAAGTAAATCCATGGTGACACATGGTGGAACTAAGAAGTGTGGGAATTGTAACCAATGTTTTCTATATTTGAAGACAATTCCACAAAAGCAGCCAAAAAGAACGCTAAATTGCAAAACAAACTCCAAAAGTAAAAAGCATTGACAGACACAGCACAAAGGTAAAACCAGGATTTATTCCTCCTAAATCGGAGATTTCTTCGCAATACACTTATATATCATTCTAAAATCAATTAAAACATCAATTGAAACATAATTAACCCATAAATTGGAATTAGTTAATTAAAAGACAAGAATACTATTGTAGTCCAGGGTAAAAACATGCATTTAATCTGACTTGCCAGCAGTATTCCAGCCAACCCAACTCTTCTTCAATGTTAATGTTTATAACTTTGGGATGGATTGCATCAATAACTAAGCATTTAAAATTATTTTTGCATTTGCTATCTATATAATGTTTATTTTTTGCATCCCCTCTACCTATTGCATAGTGATGCTCATATATTCTTCTATATAATTCTCTACTTGTTCTACAAATATAGAAGCAAATGCATTCTAAACATACTAATAAATAAACTACATTTTTGGACTTACAAGTAAATTAACCTTAACTATAGTTTTTCCTAATAATATTTCATTACTTTCTGTGTATAAAAATTGACAATAATTACAATTAAAACATTTAAACATGCCTTTTCTTTCTTCCATTACCTTACATTTATTTAACTTGGTTTGAAAACTCTCTTCTCACAAAATCTGGGTCATCTCCTAGTTTCTGTAGGAGATCTTGTACTAAAAGCTGTCGTGAAAACAGATATTATTAATATAATTTAAGAGCAGTACTTCCAAAACAATTTATAAGAATGTCATCAATTAAAGAGGGACCTGGAGCAATATACAGAAAAACACCATACTTGCATATAAATGGGATAAGTTAAATAACACCAGTGACTTGTAGGCAATATAATAAAATAGGAATTCCACAAGAATATACTGCCCTCCATTAAGAATAGTTGTGAATAAGAATAGCAAAGGGTATGTCATTTTTAGAGAAAACACAACAGAAATGGCAAAGGGAGACAAGGGACAGGTATGATTGTATAAAGAAATAACAAAGAAGGGATGGAAACAGAATGGGATTGTTGCAATCCAAAGCATTTTCTACAAATGATGTAAGTTTGCTCATGGAAATGATAGATTTAGTTTTATCATGTAAAGCTTTAGAATTTTATGATGAATTGTTTAATATTTTGAAGTATTTTTTAAAGAATGTCACAAAAATGCTGAGATTTATTGATGACATTCTTATAATTTGAAATTCTGTGGAAGAACTAGAAGCATTATTAAATTATATTAATAATATATGTTTATATATCAAATTTAAATACTTATAGTAAAGAAAAATCTATTTTTGGCTTACTATTTATAAGAAATGGAAGATTAGTTTCAAAGATTTATAAAAAGAGAAAATAATATGTATATACCTTATGTTTACATCCTAAGAAGACAAAATGGAATATTGTTAATAGAATTAGTAGTGATGAAATATAAAGAAGCTGAACATATGTTAAATAAAATTATTTAAAGAAAACAATGATGATAAGAAGCCCATACAGAACATAGTATGGACTTCACCGACAGCTTTAGGCAGTACAAAATAGCATTGAACTTATGAGAGAACAGATTTGTGTGCAAAGAGAGCTAAGAATTTTAAAGATTTTTTTCATAATGAAATATTATTATAGTTAAGTATGTTTAGAAGCATGTGCTTCTATATTGGTAGAAGAGAATTATGAAGGATATATGAGGAAAAGGTGGATGCTAAACTATACTAATAAAATACATAATATAATTTTAAATCCTTAACTATTGAAACTATTCATCCCAATATAAACATTAACATTGAACAAGACGGATAGATCTATTTTTGGAAGAATTTTTATTAAATAATAGGATAGATCTAAATATGTACAACTTTTTACGTGCGGAATTTCCTGTTCTGGCCACTATTGTGGGTATCCCTAAGGTACACAAAGACCTTATGGACCCCCCCCTTTCGACCCATCATCTCAGGGAGTAAATCAAAAACCTTTCCATATGGTACAGTCATAGATAGATGGCTAAAGCCAATATATAGGAAGGTCCCTCATATTGTGATTGATTCATGGGACTTCTTAGGGCAGTTAAAACAAGATTTGTGGAATGAGAATTTGATTTTTTTAACTATCGACGTAGTCAACCTCTTCTCAAGTATTCCTAGAGAAGAAGGGATGATGAGATTTGGTAAAAGTATTCAGAAGTATGCACAGCTATCTTGGGACAAGTTTTTACTTATTCATGAATTTATAGATATAGTATTAAATTACAACTTCATCTTTTTCGAAGGTGAACACTACAGGCAAACTAGGGGAGTGGCAATGGGGGCCGCTTGTGCCCCCATATACGCTAACCTGGTACTATTGAACTGGGAAGAAGAACATGTGTTCAACAGTAGATTTTTCAAATACATCAGTTGTTACATCCAGTATTTGGACGATATTTTTATATTATGGAATGGTACCATGGATGAAGTTAATAACTTTTTAAGTGAACTAAATACTATCAGTGATTGTTTCAAATTTACACACAATGCTAGTAAGACAAGTATTTCCTATTTGGACACATTTATTTACACTACTGCAGCAGGTTTCGAATCAAGAATTTATAGGAAAGATACTTTTAGTAACTCATATTTGGAATTTTCAAGCTGCCATCCAATGAGTCAAAAACGGAGTATACTTAAAGGTCAATGTATTAGGGCCACACGTATGACCTCAAATTATTTTGAAATGGTCAAGGAGTTGAAAAACATTAGTGAGATGTTTAGTAAACGTGGATACCCAAGACATTTAACATCTGACTGTTAGGAGTGGGTTTAGGTAATGAGGGAAATGTTTGTGTGTCTAATAATGAAACAATTGATGACAATAGTAGCAGTATTAACTACAAGCGAGCCTGTTTCTTAAGTATGGCCCACATACAAGAGGTTTACAGAAAATAATAGGAAATAGCTGGAACATTTTAAACAGTGATGTTGGAGTGCAGGGAAAATTGGGGAACAAACCACACTTCATCTACAAAATGTTCGTCTACAAAATTAATTCAAAGTTGAAGAAGTTGTTTGAATATGGAACACGTAGAAGTAAATCCATGGTGACACATGGTGGAACTAAGACGTGTGGGAATTGTAACCAATGTTTTGCTATATTTGGAGACAACACCCTGACACTGAGTAATTCCAACAGTACACTAGTCAGGTTTAAAAAAGACAATTACAGGACACAGCATGTGATATATTTGGCAAAATGTGTAAAGTGCCCGTGTTACTATGTAGGGAAAACCGATAGGTGCCTTAGGAACCTTATATATGATCATTATTATTGTATTAAGAAGAAGGATACAAAAAATGCACTGTATAGGCATCTAGTCGCAAGCCCGAATTGTGACTTATTTAAATTTGCTATCTTGGAACAAGTTAAAGTAAACCCTAGGGGAGGGAATGTTAGGATTAAACTGGGTGAAAGTGAGATTAAATGGCAGATATTTTTGAATGCAGTGGTATACCCACGTATTAATGAATTAATTTCCATTAAACCAGTTCTCGAAGCTAGAGTTTAATGCTACATAAAAACATATATGAAATATAAAGAAAATGTTTTTAATTTGTAACACATTTTAACTATTTTATTATAATACAGCAGTCTTTCATGAAATTTCATTAGTGAATAAGAAATGAGACCAATATGTATTGTAGGATTTTAGTGAGTGCACTTTAAATGTCTATTGGTGCTTATTGAGTTACTGCATTGATTGGTTCATGAACTGTATATAACCCAACAGACAGAAGTATGTAGTGTTCTGAAGAAGTCTACACATTGTAGATGAAAGCAATTAACTTATTTTTAGTTCTACAATAAAAGAGTGTTTTGCAGATTATTTCCAGCTCGTGCTTTCTTGTTTATTGATGGGACTGTGATACTTATACAGCGGAACATTTGTTTTTAGTGATCTGAATTGCCAAGGTGCAAAATGGATAGGACCGTGTCTGTCCCTGATAGTTGATATACCACAGGACAGTCATATTGTCTGTGACTACCTTCAAGGTGCCTGGTAGTAGAATTTGTTGGAATGTTTGAAGTGCCAAGAGAAGGGCCCTCGTTTTTTTGATATTGATGTGCTCCTTTTGTCTCTGGATGGACCAGTCTCCCTGAACTTTGTTCTGGTTATTGATTTCTAGAACTGCTCCCCAACCCAGATCTGATGCATCTGTGTAGAGGTGTTGAGAGGGTAGCGGAATCAGCAAGGGTATTCCTTGACTGAGGTTGATGGAGAAAACCCACCATTCCAGCTCTCTTTTCAAGCATGGGAGAAGAGGGGGGAAACATTCAGTGGATGGGAGTGTTGGCTCCACCAAGACCCATTGGAACTTACTCATATGCAGCCTTACAAAGGGAAACATGGGGATCAAGGATGCCATGTGGCCTAGGATCCTCAGAAATTCCCTGTCTGAGATGGTTTGGAGGGGAAGAAGAGATTGGAATTAATGGGTGAGAGCCTTCACCTTCTGGCAGGAGATGAAGGTTGCCATCTTGTCTGTTCTTTTCAGCATCCTAGGAAGACAAGATCTTGGGTAGGTATCATATGAGATGTTAGTTGGTTCACTGTGAACCTTAGGTCTGCCAAAATTTTTCACACCATGTGTAGGTGGGGGTAAAGGGAGTGGCAGTCCTGGTGTAGGATTAACAGGTTGTCTAGGTAGTGATATATTTGTATGCCCTGCAATCTGCAATGGGCGATAACCATAACTAGACACTTTGTGAACCCTCTTGAAGCTGTAGAGAGCCAAAATGGCAATACAGAAAACTGAAAATGTGAAAAACTTGCAGAAAAGCATAGGAATTTCCTGTAGCTGGGGTGAATGGGGATATGAAGGTAGGCATCTTTCAGATTCAGGGATACCATGAATGCTTGGCTGGGGATAAGGGGTAAGAGATGGGGCAAGGTGAGCATCTTGAAGGTAGGCACCTTGAGGAACAGATTGAGGGTAAATAGATCTAGAACTGGTCTCCAAGGGCCATCCTTTCTTGGGACCAAAAACAACCTGGAGTAAAATCCCTTGTTTGTCGGCTATGGAGGGACTTCTTCTATTGTGCCTGGGCTAGGAGCTGATCAAAATTGGAGGGAAGAGATGAAGCTGGCTTGAAGGTGGTTGAGATGTCCCCTGGAAGGGGGGACTGACCACCAAATCATGAAATAGCCTTTTGGGATGATGGAGAGGACCCAAGCCTCTGAGGTGATTTTCTGCCAGGAGGGTAGGGAAAGGGTGAGGCATAGGAAGAGGGGAGTGGATGTGGGTAGAGGTTTTTAGTCGCAGTGGAGGAGCTCTGTCAGGGGTTGAGATGGAGTGGTTTGCTTCCTAGGGTGCCTGCGTCCTTTGGATTGGGAAGCAGTAGAGTGAGAAGACTGCCTTCTTACAAAATTGGTCCTTTGTGAGTAGTTCCTGTGGTACCTCAGAATGGGCGAGACTAACAAATGTTTTAAATACTGCAACTCCTTGCCTTCTCTTGGAGATATTTTAGGAGCCCTACAGAAGCAGTGCCAAAAAGAGCCTTATTATCAAGTGGAGCATCCAGTAATTTGGCTTGTACATCCATGGGTAGGGGCTGGAGTCTCACCCAGGAGTACCGTCTGAGGACCAAACCTGATGCTGCAGATCTGGAAGATGCCTTTACAGCATCATAACTGCACTTGATGGAGTGCCTGGTCACCTCAGAAGTGGTAGATAACAGGGCAGAGAGCTGAGACTTTGCAAGAAAATCTGGCACATCTGGCATTAATGCAGAGGCCTTGGACAGGGTATCTAGAACTCACTTAGCCATGTGGGTCTGACAGTTAATAACTCTAATGGCTAGTGTGGATTAAGTATATATTTTCTTCCCTTGTTTATCCATGAATTTGCTATCTTTATCTGTGGGGAATAGAGAAGATGAAGGCAGCTGTCTGGAAGATTTGTCTGCTGACAAAGCAATGGCTGCTGGGTCTGCAGGGTGGTTATTGAAGAAGAACTGTGCATCCTGGGGAACCTTGTAAAACCTATCAGGATGTTTGTATGCTGGGGGCTGAGAATCTGGGGTCTGAGATGCAGCCTGAAAGGCATCATTAAAGACTGGAATCAAAGGAGGGACTGCAGATGGAGAAGGCTGGCCCATCTGTAAAATTTTAAAATACCAGAGAACTCTCATTTAAAATGTTTTTTCATAAGTGTAATGGTGTCCCCAAAGGAGAATTCCTCCCAAGGAGATGCAGGGTTAATGGTATCCTCCTCCACAGGAGTAGCAAAGTCCTTGGGAGACTCAATTTGGGAGCAGTAAGTGTGGGATTCGTCAGAAGAAGAGAGTTCTTCCTCTGACTCCTCCAAGGCCTGCATGGGTGGCAGGGAAGGTTGGGGCACCTTGGACTGCAGGGCCTGGAAGGCTCTGAATAAATTCTGGGAAAAGGCTTCCCATCCAAGTGCTGGTTCTGTAACTCTGTACTTTTCTTTTTGTTTCTTCTTAAGAGGAATAGTAGTAGTAGTGAGTTTTGTAGCTGACACCAGGGCAGATGGTAATGTGGTAGTAGGCCCCTCAGATGCCACAAGCCGTGGTTCCCCCTCACCATCAGGGCCTGATGGCTGATCAACCTCAACAGACACACTCTGTGTTTCCACTGAACCAGCTTCCACCATGGTTCCTAGTTCCAGCTGTGAAACTGATGTCCAATGAGACCCTGGGCTAACATCTGCCTCAAGAGTCTCACTGGACTCCTGAGGTTCAGGATGGGTGGTGGGCCTAACTTTCTTGGCCTTCTTCTGAGGCAGCTCCTCATAGGTACCTACTCCACCCTCCATACCTAACAGCAAACATTGGAGCCTTTGGTTTTCTAAGTATAGCTTTAAAGTGGTCAGGCGGCTACACAAAGTTTTAGGTACAAAGGACTGGCAAATGTCACAAGACTTACAGTCATGGCCTTGGCCTAAACAAAACAAACACTGATCATGCATGTCCTTATGTGGAATGTGTCTTCCACAAGCACACTTTCCTTTTTTAGCTGACATGCACATCTGGAAAGCAAGAAAGAATATAATCAAAAAATCCAAAAGGGTACTTATCTATAGCAGACAGCCAAATTCAGACGAGCAAGCAGATTCCTGAAGCTGGTGATCAGGGGCCTGTAGATCACTGTGGCAGAAAAGTTCTAAGTTGGGTACATACAGATGTCACTTTTATAACTGATGTTGATTTATGGCTCTGACATGCAACATTGCATGTACCCCTTATCCTAAGACTTTGGTATACTGGTTGGATGTCTAGTGCTGCAGGCAGCCACCACCCTACTCTTATGAATACTGCAACATAAGAATAGACGGACATCAAAAATGACTTTTCATGGTTTTTCATTGTGTTAGTATATTTTGGTTAGGTATACATGGTATGCCATCACTTCTTATTTTAGACAAAGTCCATAATTATGGTTGGTCATGTATTGTTTATATGATGCATGTTTTCTTTATTTATTTTGAGTTTGTTTACCGGGAAGCTCTGACTGATTTTAGGACAAATCTGTTTTCAGTGAAGGCCTGAGGAGAAAAGCTCAAGTCATTAAAAACAGATACTTTTGTCTCAGTTAACAACAGGAATATATACAGTTCTTCACTATATACAGTTCTTAATTCATGCAAGGAGCAAAATGCATGTTTACAAATAAAAACATTTGCCTATAGCAATCTACAGTTCTTAATATTTTCTGGAGAAGTGTACGTTGTTATATGCAAATGTTTGTAAATATGCATTTTACTCTTCTTTTGTTGTGGGAACTAGTTGATGGGATTCTAAACACAGATTCTGGGGGTACTATTAAGCTATGGTATTGCAATGGGTTTGGACTCAGTCAGCCATTCTAGTTTGTGGACCTTAATAAAGACGTATACTCTTGGTCTTTATTTTTGGAATTTTTGCTGTACCATTAATGAGAATGCTATTTTTTAATTGGTAAGATCGTACCAAGGTTTTGAGCAATTTGGTCCACTCAGTGCTCTGTTGTGATTTTTAATGGCATTTTATGATTTGTTCATTGGCATTTTCAGGAAGGGAGGCTACATGTTTTGGGAACTGTTTCTATGCATATGAATTTTATTTAAATGGATGTCACCTTGCTGGTTCACAAAGTATTGTATGGATGCTGGATAATATATAAATGTCTTTGTCTGGTTTACAAGTGGTAGGTGTGTCTGTAAACAATGATAAATGCAAGATCTTTGGCCACATGGGCATCATTAAAGGTATCACATTTACTAGTGAGACATCCATATGCTGAGCATCATTTTGGAACAAAAGAGTTTTGTGAACTTCAGAAAAAAGGGAAGTTGCAGCAGTGATGGTTATTAGTTAATTTTTGGAAGCCTGTTTCCTTGTTATTCAAAAAGACATTTAGGGCAGCTAAAACAAAGCCATTGCCTGTAGGATACTGAGTATAGTGACAGGGTTTGAGTCAGTCCAAGCTCATGAGGCCTTGACTGAGTATAGCGACAGAGTTGGAGTCAGTCCACGGTCATGAGACCTTGACTGAGTATAGTGACAGGGTTTTGAGTCAGTCCATGGTCATGAGGCCTTGACTAAGTAGAGTGACAGGGTTTGAGTCAGTCCATGTTCATGAGACCTTGACTGAGTTTAGTGACAGGGTTTGAGTCAGTCCATGTTCATGAGGCCTTGACTGAGTATAGTGGCAGGTTTTGAGTCAGACCATGGTTATGAGGCCTTGACTGAGGATAGTGACAGGGTTTTAGTCAGTCCATGGTCCTGAGGCCTTTTATCTTTTTAATATGGTATATCTGTGAGCATTTCAGTTGTTGCATGTGTCTGGGTAGATACATGCCCCCTTTGGCGTAATGAGGGCTGAGTAAAGGAGGGCAATGACATCCATGGATCTAGACACAATCCCTTTGAATATAAGCTGTGCAGTACAGAAGGACTTTCTTAACAGCAGTAGGCACATGCCGGTCAAAAGTTAGGTCACTTTCCACAAAAGTTACTAAATCCCAAATAACTGGGTCAGCTCTCAGGGGTATATTGTCAATGTGGTAGTTCCCTCGGGTAGATGACTTCCCAAAGGTTACAATAATGAACTTTTGGCATTTAGCTTCAGTCCATGAATTTGGCACCAGTTATTTATTTGTGACAAATCTTCCTGCATGATAGCTACGTCACTTGAGAATTCAATGACTGCTCCCAACTTGCAGTCATCAGCAAACTTAGTCAGCCAGAGGCCTGTGCTATTGACTTTTACTTCAAAAGAGTAGATGCCAAAATGAAATAACAAACAGAGTAGTCATCTTGTTATTTAAGTATTAAAAATATATTCCAGATCATGATGTTCTTTAGTAATTTTATTCTAACAGGTGAGGGGACTGAGAGAAGATTTGGTCAGAATTTATGAACAGTTATAAGATTTCCAAAAAAAATCAGCTTTTCTTATCTATTTATCAGATAATGTACAGATGAAAAACCCTTCCCTACTATACTATGAGATCACACAATACTGGGTAAAGGGCATATTCCCGATCCCCGGGGAATGTTCAGTCTTGTACACCTATCAACCATCTGTTTTGCCAACCAAAGTGTGTCGACAAAACATATGTTAACTTAAAAGACTGTCAACATAAATAAATGCTACCATTATATATAAATGTCGTAAATTAGCTGAGATGTATTGTAAAAGCCAGTGGAATTTGCCCTTTACCCAGATGTTGTTTGTCCATGGAGTAGTATGTATGTATATATACATATCTGTCTCTCTCGCTCTCTCTCTCTCTCTCTCTATATATATATATATATATATATATATATATACAGATTACAGATATATACATATACAGATGTATATAAATATGTGTATATGTATAGATGTATATATATATATATATATATATATATATATATATATATATATATAGGTTCATAGGTTCATAGGTTGGTACTGGGCTATCTGCCCGAAGGCATATATTAGCCCAGCCACATTGTGCGGTATTTACCGTCCCTTTAGTAGTTCCCTAGACACTTGTACTAGCAGCTAGTACCCTTGGACCCTATCTAGTAGTGCTGTAGGTGTGATCCCCGGTGTGAACTTTCTGTTACCCATTCACTCATCAGGGTTCCTCTTGAAGAGTGATAGTGAGGGGCTCTGTCTTATATAGATTGGGACCCTGTTCCATAGTAAGGGAAGTCTCTGCGAAGGGAATTTATCCCTCCAGCATGTTCTATTCATTGTTGTGTTGAGGTTTATATCCCTAGAGCATGTAGCTCGAGTAGATTTGGTTTTGCTAAGATGGAGCATGTTCAACAATATATATATATATATATATATATATATATATATATATATATATATATATACATATATATATATATATATATATATATATATATATATATATATAAAAAACACATTGCCGTTGGTGGTGCAGGGGGGCTGCCCCCCCCCAAAAAAAAAATAATAATAATTTGAGGTCTGACACTTTCAGAAAGTTAGTTTTGCTCTTTCAGCACTTGCAGAAAGTTCATCTGCATCTGGCAGAAAGACATGATCTTATTTGAAATAAATATCATTATGGTTAGATTCAACAATCAGATGTTTAACTTCAACAAGGGTGTACAGAGAGCTCTCGTCTTAATTTGTTCCATTGGCCTCTATTTCTGCATTCATGTAACACCCATGTATATTCTGTGAACCATTATTTGTATAGTCAATCACAGGATAAATAAAATCATAGCTATTTAGGATGGCACCAGGGTACAAGGAGAGAGAGAAGCTTTATCACCTCACAGGAAGACGTTCTCCATTTTGACTCTCAGCTGCAGTGCTTTCTATACTGAGTCTGCATTTCATCCTTGTGTTCATGTCAAAATACAGTGAGTACTGTGGTTTCCTCCACAGCCAAGAACTAAGCAGATTGGCAATTGTAAATGATTCCATAGTGTGTGTGCGGGGGTGTGTCTGCATGTGTGCGTGTGTGTGTGTGATGTGTTACAGTGTATCCAAAAGTAGTGTGTTGGTCATATTTTTTTCACCACAGTCAGACAAATGCATTGTACTCATTAAGTTGCTGTCTGTGGAATTCTGAGCAAGATGTGTGTGACAGTGGCTGATCATTGGCACAGTGATACAGTGAATCATGCTGCTATCGAACAGTGCTTGGTTCTCTGGTTCACTTTTTGATAGTGATTCTTTCTGTGAAAAGTCTGCATGTATTCCCTGTCTCTTTGTGAGTTTCATCCATGAGATTTAGTTTCTTCTCCCAGATGATCAGCAGCATAATAGATGCTTCTGGCTGTTCAGCTTTTACTTTCATCATAATTGAGCACAAGAGGGATCCCCAGAAGGTAAGTGCCTCTCTCTCTCTTGGAAGGAGCAGGAAGCCAGGCACTATTCACAGCTAAGATTTCTATATATTTGCATTTGGCTTCAGTTTTTTGGAGAACTACTTTTTTTAGCTTTGAACATTAAGAGACAGAAAAAGCTTGTTCTTTGAATGACAAAATAAGACTAAATGTCTTTCTTTACACATTATGTTTTGCTCGGGCCATCACTGAATCAAAAGATTAGGAAAAAAAAAGATCTAAAAGGCACTTTAGAGCATCTATAACCCCATGACTTCTGGTGGCCTAGTGGCTACCAGATTCCAGCTTAAGTCAGTTACTTCCACAAAACTTATTACAGTGCACACTAGAACAGGTAGAGTGTGTTAGAAGGATGAGGGAAACCTAAAAAGTAGGACAGAGTTGGAAAAAACAACAAATTGTAATCTATTTGGGTGGTGTGAGACTAGGATAAGGGGAAAATAGGGAAGGGGTATTAGGGAGTTGCAAGTCTTTTTTCTATGGCGCCATTTCACCTTTGGTTTCCTTGTTGATTATAGTCAGACATCTGAGATGTAGAAAGTCAGTAGAAGGACCATAAACCATGGACAGTCCCTGGATGAAAGTGAATGATCTTATCTGTTGCTTGATCACAAGTAATGGTCAGTGACCTGCCATAATACAGCTCTACCTCAGTAACATTAGCACCATCCATTCGGTTGCTTCCTGCAGCCCTCCCCCCTCCAGTTTGAAGTAAACAGACAGCACTTTTTTTTTTCCTTACAAGGATCTGCTATAGCCATAAAATAGCACTAATCTGATGCACTTGTATATTTTTATCTACAATGTGAATTCAGACTGTATGTGCATATCTGCTTCACATTCTGTAGAAATGACAACATTTTGCATAATAAATGTGGAGCTTCTTACCCTAGGCCCATAAGAAGAAGAAAAAAGGACTCCACTCATTCTGAACTGACTTACTGCAGGAGACAAATAAATAAATCATTACAAAAGACCAGTTTGTATATCTCTTTAAGAAACCTCCTAGGGTTTTGTACAAGTGTTTGAGTACTGAGCATGTGCAAGTCAGAGTGCCATTTATGAAGTTAGTTGTTGAGATGTAAGCATGTATGTATGTAAGGTCTGTCTGTTTGTTTATATTTAATGATGCTTCTATCCATCCTGATGTATTTCTATGTAGTAAAGCATCTTGAATGAACTACCCCACCTCCTTCATCTTTTATATACAATGGGACAAGCTACACGGTGTCAGAAGAGGCATGGCTGAAACGGCTAATGGCCAAAAAAACCTCCAGTTTCTCCGCTTTGAATCTGAGAGGCATCTAGCTACTGTTGGAGGAATACAGAGAAGTGAATCATCCTTACTGCATGTTTACTTCACAAAACAGGTGAGAAAAGAATTTCAGATGTTAAAACTTACTCAAACTATTTTTATTTGCTAACTATGAACCAAACCATACAGAACTCTCTAAACAATATTAAAATAAGTCGAAATGTTTGATATTTATAGAAATATTTGAATTACTGTGTTAAATGTTTGAAATAAAGTCAGAATTGCATAAAAAGAAAGCAATAAGAGAAATGACTACATTTTTGCTAAGCACATATTTTGCATATTTACTGAGGCTATCCAAGTTATCTGAAGTGTATGAAGTGTTTTCATGTTTGAGCAGTATTACAGTACAATTATTTCACAAAATACAGTCATTTTAGAGCATATTTTGCAAAGTAAAGCATTTCAAAGAGTTTATTGTGCATTTGTATGTTATTACAAGCTCACAAAGCAGTTTGTATATATTGCAAAAAGGGCCATATTTGCAGTGTGTTTATGCATACTTTGTAGGCATGGCAGACAGATTTCGAAAACCAGATGTACTTGTGTTTGATAATAATATAGCAGAAAACTAGAGAGTGTTTGAAAAAGTGTATGATATTTCCATACAAACTGCATTTTTTGATAAAGATAACCATACAAAGGCATTTATTCTATTTAATTTAGCTGGGTCAGAAGCCATAGAAAGAGACTGTCCATTTGTGTATGCACCCACTATCTTTGCAGGAGAGGGGGAAAACCATCATATTGTTGTACCGGCTGAGTCAAGGGAGGGCCCTGAGTGCTTAAAACATAAACTTTGACAAATGTGTAACCCCCAGACAAAAATTACAATGGAGAGGCATTTATTTTATACAAGGGATCAAAAGCCTGGTGAAACATTTGCAGCGTATATAACTGAGTTGAGAAATAAGGGTAAAATGTGCAGATATGGTGATGTAAAGGATGAGTTGGTAAAGGACAGACTTGTGTGTGGTATTAAAGATGATACTGTGAGAAAGATTTTGCTTTGTGACAGTGATTTAACATTGAATAAGGCCACTGGGATTTCTCAGATATATGAGCTTATAGAAAAGCACACACATATGCTTACAAATGAGAAATGCATATTTCCAGTAACTTCTAAGCCTCATGTTGCTAGCAAGCAGCACATGGTTAAGAGAAACAGGCCCAAGTGCATGGCAGCAACTGTAGCCCCTGCAGCACTCACTGTAAACCCCAGAGCTTTTTAACAAGATCTAGAAATCGCACAGCCTCAGTGAAGCACAAGGGTGAGCCAGCAAATAAGCATAAGGGTGAACAAGGGCCAATATCTAATTTCATTACCCAGTTCACAATTGTGGTAGCAGTCATGAATCTAAAAGAGAGAAATGCTTAGCTTTTGGTCAGCAATGCCATAATGTAACAAGTGGAATGATTTCAAAAGATTTTGTAAATCAAAAGCCACACATTCTTTTATTAAAAAGGATTATTTCAACAAACAAGTTGATCAATTAGAAAGCCATGACCTAGGGTCTCATTCTTTTTATACTGATGATGTGTCAGTGCTTTGTGAAACAGTCAATGCAGTTGATTCATTGGCCAAGAATGAAGTATTTTGTACTGTTTGGATAAATGGCAAACACATAGAGCTCAAAGCTGGCACAGGCTCAAAGTACAATGTTATGTCTGCAGAAACATTTGCTAGAGTGCTGGTGAAAGGCTTGATTTGGCAAAGTGTGCAAAGCTTGTTGCATATGGTGGTGAAGAGATTCAAACCAAAGGCTCAGTAATGCTTTCATGTTAGTGTGCTGGAAGATGCTATGACTTATTATTTTATGTGGTCAAGACGCATGTCCAATCATTATTAGGGCTCAGAGACAGTTTGAAAATGGGACTGCTTTCATTTAACAAGGAACTTCACCTTGTTAGCTTAAAAGACCACTATTCTAATTTCACCCAGTCTGTTTTTTCTACCTATGCTGATCTTTTTGAAGGCAAACTAGGCGAGCTTCCAGTTGTGTACTCCATGAAGTTAGACGGAACTTTCAGCCCAGTTGTCAGGCCAGCCAGAAAAGTTCCAACAGCCATGCAGAACAGAGTTAAAGCTGAGCTAGATAAAATGGTGCAACAAGGTGTGATTTGTGCACTTGGTTCATCTACTCCAACTGAATAGGTATCTTCCATGGTGGTAGCTCATAAGAAAAGCTCAGATGACATCAGAATATGTATTGATCCATGAGATTTGAATAAAGCTGTAAAAAGACCTCATCATCCAATGTGTATAGTCGAAGAAGTTGCAGCTCTGATGCCAAATGAAACTGTTTTTCTGTCTTAGATGCAAATAGTTAATTTTTACAAATTTTGCTTGACAAGAAATGCTCACTGTTCACTACTTTCAGTACTCTGTTTGGCAGGTACAGATTTTTGAGAATGCCATTTGGGATAAATTCTGCAAGTGAAGTCTTTCAACATGCAATGGAGCAATTTTTTCTGGATATCCCTGTGCTATTATAGTGGACAGCATACTACTGGGAGGCAATGGTGAAGATGAGCAAGACAGAAGCCTCAAAAATTTCTGGAAAGAGCCCGTGAGGTGAATCTTAAACTGAATCCTCTGAAATGCAAATTCAGGTCATGAGAAGTCACTTATGTTGGTCATTTTTTCACCAGTTCAGGCCTGCAATCAGACCCTTCTAAGTAAACAGCCATTCTTGAGATGCCAGCTCCAGACAATGTTAAAACCCTGCAAAGTTTTCTTAGCATGGTTAACTACCTAGCCAAGTTCATTTCAGACATGAGTCAAATATCCACACCCTTCGGAGAGCTGACACATAAAGATGTATCCTGGTCTTGGTTAGAACAGCACCAGAGAGCGTTTGATGTACTGAAACAGAAAATGCTTCAAAATTTGGTCTTGGTGTAGTCATTCTACAAGAGCATCAACCTGTTGCCTATGTGTCTAGAACTCTAGCCCAAACTGAAATGCAGTATGCTCAGAAAGAGAAAGAGCTTTTTGTGTTTGCCGTGTTCCAAGTTTCATGATTATGTTTATGGTAAACCTGTCCCGATCAAAACAAACCACAAAACACTAGTTACTATTTTGAGAAAGCGTATGATTGCAATGCATGATGCTGAGATTGCAAAAGTATAATTTCAATGTTTTGTACAAGAAAGGCAAGCTTCTTTATCTTTCTAATACGTTATCCAGATCACCCAGAAATACCACTGAATAGCATGAGAATGAAAGATTTGATTTTGAAGTCATGGAAGTGAGAAATTTTTATTCCACACGTCTTGATGAGCTTGGACATCATATAGCCACAGATCCAGTTTTGCAGAAGCTCAACTACTTTCTTAACCATGGATGGCCCTCAAAGCAATCTAGTTTACCTCCAGAAGTGCAACCTTATTTTCCATATAGAGATGAGATTTTGTCAGACCATGGTATTTTCATGAAGGTCCTAAAGTCATCGTTCCAATGTTCATGCAACTACAGTACATTTCTATCTTGCATCGAGATCACCCAGGAACAGACTCTACCAAAAGAAGGGTGAGAGAACTAGTATTTTGGCCTTCTATGTCACAAGATATTTTGAGAGCACTTTCATCTTGTTCTGTGTGTAAGAGTACTAAGTCACATCAACAGAAAGAACCACTTCAGCTGAACCAGAGTCCTGAACTACCATGTACAAGTCTGCACAAAGTTATTTCTGACAATGGCACACAGTTTACAAGCCTACAATTCAAAAAGTTTGCAGAAGAGTGAGACTTTACTCCTGTCATGAGTAGCCCAGAGTATCCTCAGTCCAATGGTTTGGCAGAGCACACAGAATGCACAATTCAAAGTGCAAAACAGTTACTACAAAACTCCAAACGAGACAATAGTGATGTTTTCCTGAATCTCGTGACTCTCAGAAACATTACTCATAATAAACATCTTGGTTCACCTGCTCAGAGACTTCTGTCAAGACAAACCAGAACCAAGGTACCAATCAGCAGTAAATTGTTGGTTCCATGTGTCAAGAACAACAAATCAGTCAAAGCCAACTTGTTGAAGAAGTAAACCACAAGTCCTACTACAATATGTCCAGCAAACCACTCAATCCATTACGAGAAGGAGAAGTGGTAAGGATGCAAACATCCAGAGGTTATGATCAGATTGGAGTCATGAAGAATATTTGCCCAGAGTCAAGATCATACATTGTGGAATCACAAGGAGCAGAATTTAGGCAGAATCAGAGACATTTGCTACCAGTGTCTGAGCCTATGCCACAGCATATATCCTGTGAGAAAGGCTCTTCATCTCAGAGTGAGTTATCCAGTGTTTCAGTTCCAGAAGAAGTTCCAGAGAACATTTCCATTCCTGTGATGAGGAACTGTTCACCAAAGACTGTCTCTGTTGCTAAACCTAGTCCTGATTGTTATGTTATGAGATCTGATCGCCTCTCCAAACCATGTTTCAGATGCATGGCAACTTGGACATGAACATTGTGTTTGTTTCTAAATGTCTATATTAATGCATGTCAAACTGAAATACTATGTTAATCAAGGGCAATCTTCTTTTTAAGAGGGAGGATTTAGATCAGTGTGTATATCTCTTTAAGAAGTCTCCTAGGGGCTTGCACAAGTGTATGAGTCAGAGTGCCATTTTGAAGTTAGCTGTTTAGATGTAAGCATGTATGTATGCAACGTCTGTCTGTTAATCAGTTTATTTATATTTAATGATGCTGCTATCCATCCTGATGTGTTTCCATGTAATAAAGCATCTTAAACAAACTACCCCGACTGCTTTGTCTTCTATGTACAAAGAGATGAGTGACACACTGTTAAATGAAATCTATCCTGCAGTCTTTTTACCATATTTGCTGCATCAATGTTTGCCCTTGGCAAGAGAATGACTGACTTTTTCAGTGCAAAAGACCCGAGAGTGCTGTGTCAGTATTTCTAATCATAAGGTCATCAATTTCTAAAATATTCTTGACATTTCCAGATTATGTGTTTTTTATGACTTTACAAACTGTCTCCCTATTGAAATGTCAGCACTTGAAATGCCGAGTTACAAAAAGCTGAAATAAAAAGACAGAAAACCCAGAAAAGAGTAAATCTCAAAAATCGCTCTTCTCCTTAAAACTTCTTTTTGTGAGGGGGAGCAAGACCCTCTGCACTCCCTCATAACAACTCTGGCATCACCCTACCTTGGAGAAAATGGAATTTTCTGAAAAATGGCATCTCAGACTTGATATATGCCCGTGCCATCTTTCAGCCATTCAGTCTCCGCCTTTTGAGACTCTGTCTAATGGGTCCCGACGTTTTAAATCGTTACATTACAAAGTTGGTGTTACTACTAAACCCCTATTTTTGTTTTGTTTTTTTTTTAATTTGGAGTCTCCCTCTTCTTCGTCCCTTAAAATGGTGTGTCTGTATGTATATTTTTTCTGGGGTGTGAGGAAGGACTTTGATTGGTGTCTAATTTACTCTGTACAATTTGAGTCAGGCTGTTTTGAAGTGCCAGTGTCAAACACCAAAAGGTAAATGTACCACACACACTGTGTGACCACCTAAAATGAAAAGTGCACAAAAATCAATAAATTGAAGTAATATGAAAGTGTTTCACTTGGGAGGGGCATATACTTCATTGTGGGGACTATGGGCCCTCATCCTTAATTTCTAATTCTGTGACCTCCATGGTTGCATCAATTTGAAGAAAAGGCAAATACAGTTATTCTCTTTTCTCCAAGATGGTAAAGCCCCAGAGATAGTATAGTTAGAGAGGAGGGGTTGAATGAAGAGCCCCCACATCTGAGGGAGTAAGAGACTGTAGACTGTTTGCAAAAGAGAAATGAAAAAAAATCTAATTATGCTGATCTGCAGTATGCCTGTCATGATATATATTGCTTTAAAATGCTAGAATAGATCCATTTAAGATTAGGTCACTAATGGGGTGAAAGAGGCTTTTGAAAGTACTTTCTCAAAGACAGGATGACTAACATGTGGAACCAGTTACTGGAATGAATGGCAGAAACTAAACCCTTGGAGATGTTTAATGCATCTTTTGCCTCCAATGATGGAAGGAGAAGTAGGCAACAGTCTAGGGCTAGTTGCAATACTTGAGCAGACCATATAGGTTCACAATCCTCTTCTTCTTCTTTTCACGGTTAGGGGTCGCCACAGCGGATTACCTGTTCACTCATTATTGGCAGTAGAGTATTATGGTGTCAAGTTGCCAGCCCGGCGCCCAACCTTCCACGGAAGGCACACACATGCACACACTCATGTCTAGGGCCAATTTAGAGTGTCTGATCCACCTACAGCATGTCTTTGGGATGTGGGAGGAAACTGGAGCACCCAGAGGAAACCCACGCGACCATAGGGAGGACATGCAGACTCCGCACAGAAGGCACCCCAGCTGAGGATCAAACCGGAGAACCTTCTGCTGTGAGGTGACAACACTAACTGCTGCACCACCATGGCCACCCATAGGTTCACAGTCCTCTGATAGAGGCCATTTTAAGCAATGCAATGCAGTGACTGCATATTTTGGCGTAAGGTTTGGGACAAATGGGCAATAAATGCTCAGAATGCAACATTCCACTGATACTGGTACCACTGAATGTAACCCTGTATGAATACAAGGTGAAATAAAACAAATAATTCTGCTTGGCAAGATGACCAAATTTCATGCTATACAGCTTGTGCAAGTTGTAATACTAGCCCCATAACTTAATGATATCAGTTGCAGTGCAACATAACAGGATTAACATCACCTAGGACAACATGAGGCAATCATACTAAAGGTTCATCTGTGCAATAAGAACTTGTCACTTAAGAGAAAAGAAACATAATAACAAAACATTTAAAGAAAATTATAAAACTAAATAAATTTTGGAGAATTCAGAATCTATTGTCAGAATATAATGGCAATGGCACCTCAGCATTTTATGGATATTGCTTTGCCAATTCAGTGATTCACATGTGAACTATATATGCATACAGCTATGGAAATGAGGCACTTCCCTAATGGTTCATCATGAAAAACTTTGCTGAACTTTCAGACAGGTGAAAAACAGTCAAATCTTCAACCACATGAAATGAAGAATAAAAAACATTTACCTCAGCTTAACTCTACATGTATTTAAACACAGACCTGTCATTATATAAACTAATTCCATGATGATACACCCACAAAGAAAATGGTCCCAAAATTTGGAATTACTACTGATGAATAAGTTGAAATCATGATGCAACAATTTCCTGGGAGTTTCGTGTAAGGAAACAGAAATTGACTTGCTATACACAGACCAGAATTTGACTAGTTATACACAAATCCAGGTATAGGACAACCAATTGAGGTAGCTTTAGGTTTCTGAAATTGTTTGGCTATATTTATAGTCACAGCAAACTATTTTTCCTGTCAGTTATAGAGTGTCACTATGAATAATTCACTGAACGTCATATTTTTGCCATGTCCTATATGCAACTCTGTTTCAATCCCTCATATAATGTGTCAAGAAGAACATTCTGTTTGAGCATTTCACATCTACTTTTCCAAAAGAGGAACAGAGCTACAACAAAGCTATGGTTTCTGATCTCTCATGTATTAACAGCTGATGATGACAAAGTCCTTGCAATGCTGCTCACTGAGTTTGGGGCAATTCTAACTACAGAGCCATAATAATCCTCTCTGCTTTGTTTGTAGATACTGATGAAATTTGTCATAAATGTTAACAACTATGCTTGTTAGCAACTGTCACAACATCACAGAAAATGGACAGCACAGACATTCTAAATTGTTTCCAGTTGTATAAATCACAGCAAATTACTGACATAGAATTGCTAGGGTATAAGGGTTGTATAAGCTGATACCAAAGCCTTGACTTGTCATATATTCTTACTACCCAATTGATAGCTAGCTGTTAATATTTCTGCCACTTAAAATCCATGGAATTCATTACAAATTATGCACAACTAGTAGGAAGTGTATGCTGTAAAAAATTTATAAATGTTTGTTGGACTACACTGCAACCAGCTCAGAATCATCTAGTAAGTATCTCAGGCAAACAAGTTATGGTGACAGGTGGCTCAGGTTAATAAAACTCTACCTGAAATTTTACATATTTAATGCTTTCCCCAACTGGTGCAGCGGTAGCGTTGTCACCTCACAGCAAGAGGTGCTCCCATTCGATTCTCAGCTGGAGCGCCTTCTGTGTGGAGTCTGCATGTCCTCCCCGCAGTCGAGTGGAGTTTAAAAGAAATACGTGAATGGGCATGCCTTCATTGAAGGTTGGGCATCGAGCTGGCACCTCTGCACTGTAAAAATCTACTGTCAATCATTAGTGGACCGGAGATCCGCTGTGGCGACCCCTAATCAGGAAAAGCTGAAAGAAGAACAATGTTTTCCCAAATTGGTAGTTGGTTGCTATTGCAGTATAAAGGAAAATATTTATTCAAACAATTCATACTGTTTCCTTAAACACTGTAACCAAAATGCTGAACTTCTTTAAAGCATATCTCCCATCAAATATTTGCTTTCACATGACTAATACATTTAAAATAACAATGCGTAATAGTAATAATCAACGTTCAGGCTGTGGGATATTCAGTACTTAACTCAAATGTGTTTTTATTAGCTCATGTAGGCTTCATCCTATTGCTAACTTAAGTGATCATGAGTATATGTTGCACAACCTGCAACCCAAACACCAATTACTTCTTAACTACAAAACCCAAACAACAATTATTAGCTAAACTACAGAGAACAAACTCCAGCTAGAAGTCTGGAAGAAAGGATTTTACTACTATTAGTAATTTTTTATCAACCTCACATGAACAATATTCACCTGCACATTCAAACCAGAGTGTAAGAGTCCATTAACACCAACTGCAAAAAGCTCCAGAGCACAAAAACAAAACTGGGAAATTAATTAAGAATAAATGTGAATACAGTATAACAATCTAAATGAAAAAACAAGAGGCAAAAATACTTAAAAAATTTATGATGATTTTAAAACAATTATTAATGAAGGTTGTTGCAGTTATCCATGAGCAATGTATGTTGTGTCTTTTGGCTTTTCCCAGTTAGGGGTCGCCACAGCGGAACTCCGGTTCGCTAATGATTGGCAGTAGATTTTTACATGCCAACTTGCCAGGCCTGACATACAATGTAATACTTTTTTAAAAGGAAAGCTAAAAATCAGGAACAAGAATGGCTGTACCCATAATGCACTGTAGCTTTTCCTGTTAGTAAAGCTGTAGTTGAATACCTCCTTTAACATAAGTAGAAAAGTAGCGTGCCTTGACATACCACTAATTCAGATGCAGGAAGACTAAAATATATTAAATAAATACATACATAACTTACCACACCTTAAATACAGAAATCATGGGATTTAAACATAAGGTTGGCAAACAAATACCTTTTATTAAAATTAGTATTTCATTCTGCCAAGCCTTTACTTAAATTTCAAGCACATCAGATACTTTTGTCAAATAAAGAAGCTAAAATAGTTGAAACTTTAACAAACTTCAATAAGTATATCAACTTTTTAAATAAAAATAGTTTTAGTGAATGCAGAAGTAATACACACTTGAAAAATAACCCACATAACACATATGAAAAATAAAATCATTGCCAAGATAAGAGTTATTGCATTATTTGAATAATGGATGTAATATAGCCACAGGTTTTATGTATACACTTCATTTTCCTCATTACAGGATAGAATTTGTAATTTGCATGAATAATACCCCAAAGAAAATAACTCCAAAAACAGAAATTAACTTTAGCCATTGAATGGCTGAATGCACAATGCATTGTGACTTTTCCTTCAGTCAGCTTTGTTGTGTTATACAACTTTTCTAGATCTCTTTTAATGTAACTGCAAAACTAATATGCTAAGGCACCTTGAAAGAACACTAAATTAGATGGAGGAATGTGTATGTGTGTGCACGGGTTTGTGTTTGTGTGCACTTGTGTTGGTATATAAGAGGGTAAGGGGGTGTTCAGAGAAGTGTAGAACTTATGCAAAGTACCAACAAACATAAGATAGTGTTTCTTTTTATTTTTATGTGCTTTACAGAATGTGGCTAATTATGAATCACACATACATGTTTTTTTCCTTTTAAATACAAAAACATATATTTGAGATGTATAACAAGCCATTATAAAGATATTAAAAGAAATTAGATAAACATAATATAAATTGTAAAATATCCACAAACAAGCGCACAACCAACACCTGAAAAACGAGCAACTAGATGGCCACAACCTTCTGTGTAATGTAAAATAATGCAGCAGGTAAACAGAACTCGAACCAGGGATCCACGTATTTAATGAAGCAAACAAAAAAGCTATGGCATAGAAAAAAGCCGTAACATAGATTTTAAAGATTATAAAGGCTTAACCAGAAGTTATCTTTAAAATCTATGTTACAGTTTTTTTGTATGCCATAGCTTTTTTGTTTGCTTCATTAAATATGTGGATCCCTGGTTTGAGTTCTTTTTACCTGCTGCATTATTTTACATTACACAGACGGTTGTGGTTGTCTAATATAAACTGTAGCAGGCATTAATTAGTACTTTGCATAAGCACTGCACCTTTTATGAGTGCTCCTATGTGTATGTATATATATATATATATATATATATATATATATATATATATATATAAATAAATAATGTATACATATAGGAATATGTGTATATATGTATAAACGTATATCTATATCTTTATATATAAATAAATATATATGTATATATGTGTTTGCATATGTAAGGGGAGTTTAGTACTTTTAAGCAAAATGCTCAAAAGTCAGCATCTGCTTGGTCAACAGGTGTGTGACATTAACAATCCTTGGTTAGGGGAATATGCACCTTCCCTAGGGATTTGCACATTGTTGGAGTTAGTGTGTATATATGTGTATATATATATATATATATATATATATATATATATATATATATATAATTAGCAGGGGGATGTGCAAGTGCAGGGGAGGCTTGTCCCCTGCAAAAACACTTACTTCTCATTTTGCATGCTCCTAGACTAGTACTCAGAGCAGTAAGCTGTTAATAATTTTCTGTTAGCGTTAATGCACTGATGTTTTGGGCATTGATATTTATTTTGTCTGTTTGATGTAGAACAATACATCCCCACAAACTTTGCACCAAGTCACAACTATAGCACTCTCGTGCAAAAACTGAACAATGCACAGACTGTTTGATTATTCCTTAGTTATTGCTGACTAGACATTACATAGCCTATTGACTTAAACTAATAACAGCTAACAAAAGAAAATGCAAAAAAGGGACTTAGACTTGAATGCAATAATACATTGGAAGTGGCCAATATTCTAACATCATTAATTCCTTAGGTTATAGCGGAATTCAAAATTCTTGCTACTGAGCATATGTTGCACATATAAAATGCAAACATTTTTGACCCTCTGCCCATTTAGAGATTTGTTTCAGCTTAACTTAATTTTTTATTTTCACTTAATATCAAGAGGTTTTTCCTGTGGTTGTAATCAGCTCATAATAACTCCTAGGAAATTGTCTGCATCCGCAGTTTTGTTTTGCATTGTGTGCTGTTTGCTTACCTTACACCATGTACCATCTCACAGTCAAGGAAAATGCAGTCATTAAACCCCTGTATTCATGCGCAACTATAACATTTCTTCTGTGGGGATTTGTCTCGTTTATACTAGTCTCTTGATTCCATTTTGACCTAACTTCAGTTTGAGTCAAACGCATAGTTGTAAAGCTCTCAGGTTTACTAGAAATGCTATAATATTCCACATTTGCACTATACCAGGGATCTCAGGCAGTTATCCATGACAAGTTATACATAATCACTGATCCAGGAATACTAAAGACAATTATTGATTTACTTAAGTTCACCATCCAGCAAAAAAAGATATAATAATTGGAACATAACTGTGTATTTCTTTACAAAGGTGTTTGTCTCTACTTGCAAACACTTGTAGTATTTCCTAATGAACTATTAAATCATCAAAAATGACACTGGAATCCATATTCAAAAAGCATTCTTAATTTAGGCTGTAAATTAAAGTTCTGTTATGTTAAGCTGCTTATAATACACCTATCTGTATTTTACCATCCAGAAATAGCTGATTTAATCCTATTTTATATCAGTTATGAGATGGTTGTTTGTTATTACAGCAGTGTTATTTAAATGTGAGTAAATCTCATGGAGCAGGTACTCATTTTGTTAGCTAAAAGGACAAAATATGACCAATTTAATAATTTAGGACTGTGTACTTATTCTGGTCAACACATGTAGTTTTCAAAACAGGAATTTTTTTTTTTTAACACAAACTCATATCTTCCGATCCAAAATTTATTGATGTAACCGTACCTGTAATGCTTTACTAGATGTTATCAAAACACCATTAAGAAGTCCCCTCATCCTAAGGCATACTTGGCAGCCCATGAATAAATTTCAGACCCTACTAATTTCACCTAATATGAAATATAAAATGAACTGGACACTGACTCAGTGGTCAGTTCATTTAATGACCAGTCCTGTATTTGCGCATTTCATATACCACTACACATTATATTTCATTTGACATTTTGTTTGAAACAGGGCGACCAGCCCAAGAAACTCAGCCAGATCACTTTTCCAACAGAATCCTGTGAGGAGATATAGCAAAGAATGAAAAAGCAGCAATTATCATACACAAAAGCATGTAAACAAGCAATAAAATCACAGTACAGTACATATAAATCATTCCAAGCAATGAATGCAACAATACAGACATGGAAATACATCATTTGTGAAGGTAGCTGGAACAAAAGCAAAGCAAATATGCCATCAGCAAAGAGCAAACTTCAGTGATGATGTTAAATTTAATTGCAGTTTTTAACAGTTTTATGCTACGCAATAAATTAGTAGAAAAGAAGTCCATGTATGTAAGTGATAAACAACAGGTTGTTACAATGTTCGCAAAGGAATTATTTTTGCAAGAATGTAGTTAGAAAATTTTGTTAGCAAGAATGGGATAGATGTAAAATCATAAAAAAGAAAGAAGAGAGAGAGAGAAAAAGAGAAATGGATGTGGTTATAGATGTCTAGAAAGGGAAGCTTGTTCCAAAGAAAGCAAATTGTATTGCTAGAATGTTGCTGCAAGCTACAAAAAAATGAATGATGCACCATTAATACAGAAATAGGATGTATGGCATGGTCAACAAAGGAGCATAAGCAAGCAGATATAGTGGCACACCTTCATATTGCCACAGTGGAGGGGAAAGGCAGTCTAAGATATGCCAAAACTAAAAACAACATATATGTATATATAATATGCTATATTATCTTGTAAGGACTATACTGGGTATAAGACATCTAATGTGGGAAAATGCTAAAAAAAAAAAAAAAAAAAAGACAGACCTGTTATGTCAAATGTAAAATTTGCTCAAACATTAATATGATGATCTGAAGGTCTCAGATGAAGTGAAAGGTGTAAATTATGTACAGATTGTAAGGATTTTATGCAGTGAGCATGCCAATATAGAAGAATAATCTGAGAAGTATCCCCAGTCTCATTGCAACTACATGAAAGAGGGGACTCATTTTTCTGAGGCTTGCAACTAAATTTATAAAGATTCACATTTGTGGTGTGTACTTGTAAGTATATGTGTGTCTCATTAAGTAGAGATATCTTGCATTTTCTGATTCACATAGAGAGGAAGATAAAACTTCTTGGGTGGACACTCTTTTTTGTTTTTTTATAAGTTTCTTGGATGGATTATGCTTGATAGAATGAATTTT
>NC_056745.1:801824291-801903722 GCF_019279795.1 Protopterus annectens
CATCCTGGAATAAAAATTCTTTCCCACTTGGGAAGTAGGAACAGTCTGAATGGCTCCTTAGTTCACCAGGGAGCCTAGGACCTCCAGGAAGTTAAGAAGTTGCTCTAGAGGAGGTTGAGGAATACCTGAAAATGGAGGGAGAGACTTCCATACCATTAAGTAACCCTGCCGGATGATAGAAAGAACCCAGAAGTCTGAAGTGATGAGAAGCCAATTTGGTTTTACAGTTTTTGGACTTTATTTTGAAGCACCCTTTATCCTGGAGGTTATCATTTTTATATTCTTCATTATCTTGGTGTTTTGGTTGATTAAACTTCTGTGGAATATGACTGAAAGTGCTGGTATTGAATTGGACTTTAATCCTGAGAAAACTTCTGGCTGTCATAAATGTCTTCTGTGATTGTTAAATCTAGAAGGTAATCCTTTGCTGAACTTTGATTTAGCTTCAGTCAACGACAAGCAAGTGAATATATTGGATGACTATCCAAATTTTATTATTCATCTCAGACAGTTAGAAAGCAAGCTCTTTAAGCTGAAGAAGCTGCAATGGCTGCGACTACATTTTGAAGCCTACCTGTTCTATAAAGTTATTCAGAGAGCCCTTTATATTTTAAAGATCTCAACATACGAAAAGCATCACCCTGAACTGTTATGGACGTGGCAGACTTTAAGTATTGAGCAAGGTTTCAGCTATATGAAATTACTAAATGAATACTTTAAACCTATAGAGATCAGTTTAGCGAATGAAACTGAGACTTTGCTGACTGATCTGAGACATCACTTTCCTTAGGAAGAATGTAAGGTGACAATAGAGGATATTTTTACCAATGTGCAGCTTTATGAGTATAAACTAAAGTTAATTAAAGCCAAGAAATTGGAGAGGGATCTTTCTGATTTCAAAAATGGGCATATTTATGTTTGGCCAAAGTCAACAAGTGCTCCAAAATCAACTGCTGCATGAATGCCTGCTACAGATTGAATAAATGCAACCAGAATAAAAACAACAGTATAATCATTCCTTCAAACAAAGATGAAGTTTGTTCCTCTTCCGTCTCTGCGACTCAATGTGATGAAGATAATGGCTCTATCAGGAGTGAGATCAGTTTGGGGGCTCGACCTAAAGAATCAATGGCGGTTGCACCCGGTAGGTAGTTCCTTGTACCCTTTTCCATCATTTCCGGTATCTGTGAGACAACATGGATTCAATGAGCAATGGACATATCAAAGTATGAAGAAGAAAAGGAAAAACTCTTTAGAACTGACTCGAGATGCCATATTGAAAGATGGAGCATTAAGGGTATTTGACACTTTGGTTTTTAACATTTCTTCTATGCCTTTAACCCACTTGCAAATGAGTTTGCTTAATAGGGGTTTATCTTTAGCCCCCTCATGTGTTTCAGACTTTGCCGATACAGTGGTGAGTTTAAGACTATTTGCAAGAAATTTTTATGCTTAGAAGTTTTTTGGTGCTGATATAGGTTATATAAGAATTGTTAAGAAACCAAGTGTTTTTTGCCCCTCTTTTAATAGTTGCTTGTGATAATTTTTGAAACTATGTGAACAGGATTTGCCAGACACAGGTTTTTTAAATAAAAATTGTACCTATAATAATTTAACTCATATGGAAAGAAAAGTATTGAAGGAACGGAAGAAGAGTGATTCTATTTGCATTAGACCAGTAGACAAGGGTGGGGCAATAGTTATTATGGATGCTGATTATTATAAAACCACCATGCTTGATATGCTCTCTGATACTTCAACATAAGGTATTTTAAATAGGAGAGACCTTAAAATTTTGGTTAATAAGTTGCAAAGTGACCTGTATGATTTGTTGAAGTGTAGAGTTGTAGATCCAGCTCTATATTAATATTTTTGTGCTCCTAATCCTATTTTACCTTATATACATGACCTCCCTAAAATTCATATAGATCCATATAGGTCACTTTTTAGATCAACTGTTTCAAGCCAAGGTTCGCAGACAGAACTGGGTTTAATTTTTACAGAACACAAGCTTAAGCCAGCGGTTGAAAGGACACCTTATGTTTTAAGGGATACAGAGGACTTTTTAGGAATTTTGTTTGAAGCTACTGATACAATTGACATCTCCACTTATACTTTCATTACATTATACTTGATATTTGTACATTGTTAACAGTTATTCCTAACTATGAAGGAGTGGAAGCCATTAGGGTCTATTTGGCAACCCGGACAGAGTATAAAAGTGATATGGTGTTCCTCTTACGTTTTCTTGTTTTAAGACACATTTTATAGACATTGAAGCAGCAATGAAAGTGTCTAATGAGGCAACCAAGGCAAGAGGAACTGCAGAGGGTTTAGGAGTATCCACTTGAAGTAACTCATAATATGTCCTCTGAATATCAGACACTTGAGAAGAAAATCCCACAAAAAGTATTCCCTCATCCTTGCAATTGTGTCCCCGAAGAACAATTCTTCAAAAGGAGACAGGGTTAATAGACTCTTCCTCATCAGAACCATAAAACAAAGGCAAAGGCTTCTTTGAAGAATAGGAACCCTCATTGGTCTCTAAATCCTCATTTGAGGAATCTGGTTCCCTAGGCCATTTAGAAAGAGTAGAGGTCCAAGGAGGAGCAAGTACCAAAATCCCTTGAGGAAGCTTTAGGGTCATCAAGGCAGAAAATAAGCCATGAATAAACCTCTTGTCATTCCCTTTGAGGATCCTTAGGATGGACCAAAACATTCTTTGTCTTTTGTCTTTTCTTGGAAGGAACATCAGGCCTAACACACTGACACTTGGAGAGATTTGATAAGAGTATCTGGAACCTCCTCCCTGACCAGTATCTGCAGAACCCCTCCAGTATCCTCTGAGATAATCAACCATGGTTCCCTGTGACATCTGAAGCAGATGCCTTCAAAGCCTCAGAGGACATGCGAAAAGACAGATCCATGCCAGCCTTTGATGGGGTTGTGGCAGAGGAATCTGATGCAGATGCCAGAAAGCTTACAGCGCTAGCACCCACTTCTATTGGGACATCCGGTGCAGCCTGGGCAGCCAAAGAATCCAGTTTAGACTTCTTGGTCTTTTTCTTACCTAGTATAAGAATCTTAGGATTAATGGATTTCACCATGCAACCCTGGACTAGTTGTATAAGACATGGTTTTCAAGATAATGACCAGGGAAGACAAACAGCTTCTGAGTGTCTTAGACACAAATGCCTTACACATACTACAAGAGGTATGGCCTTGGGAAGCACCCAAACAAAAGATACACTGTTTGTGATGATCCTTCTAGTGAATCTGCCTCCCAAACTGACATTTTCCCTTCTTGAATGGCATGAACTCTTGGTAAGCAAAATAAAATGCAAGACCAAAGGATAGAAAAAAATGACCCTAACAGGGCACTTATCTGATGACTATGCATGCAGCACAGCAACAAGGTGTTCAGACCAACAAGCAGTAATGGAGTTTGGACTGGCAGCAAAGAAGTTATGGGCAACTTGTCCGTACATCATCTTTATGCCCTACATTCTATGTGTGGAGCATACATGTGACGTACAGCATATACAAGATCATAATGGTTTGGTATACTGGTTGAACGTTGGGCTATCCTAGGTGGGAGATCCCTATAATAAAAAAATATTGCAACAGTAAAGAGAAGGACATCTATTGTTATGGTAAGATTTTACACAACTGTACTGTCTAGCAGCTTTTCCCATCTAAAGTACTACTCAGGAACACTTCCTAGACCATGATGCATTACAACCACAGCCTGACAGCTTTACTCCAACACATAGGCTGCACATAAGACCACAACTAAGCAAGCATATCTAGTTCTCCATAGGCAGCTATGACAGCTTTCTTGCCCTTACCTCCCACTAAACCCACTTCACCAGCTGCAGAGCAGGTTACACTATCCAGTGAATTGTGTGCTGAATGCTTGTGGCAAAGAGGTTAATGAGGGGATACCATAGTACAATTGAAAGTTATTTCTTAATGAGCTGAAAGAAATTAAGTGAACAAAATAATTGTATAAGAAGCTAGAGTACTACAACATTTATTGCATATAATGACTGGAGGGTGTCTTGCATGAGAGACCTTGAGTAAAGCAACACACGCAAAATTAATATATCACACATATCAAATTTGTTTGCTAACTAAATTGTTCCTTCCCACTAGATCTATAGCCCATTTTAGGGAAAACCTGAGGTAGCAGTCAAGCTAACTAGGAATAATTTGACCAAGACAATGAGAAAATTTGCCCTAAAATGTAACTCTCTAAACTAGGTATAAATCCCTATGTCACAAGATGGGTTGCCAACTGGCTCACTGACAGAACCCACACTGTAAAAGTTGCAGACTCCAAATCTGACCTCAAAGCAGTGACAAGTGGAATACCACAGGGTTCCGTCCTGGGACCTCTCCTGTTTGGTATCCACTTTTCTGAAGTACAGGCTAACACAGAAGGCCTCTGGCTAATGAAGTTCGCAGATGACTGCAAACTAGGAGCCATAGTCAAGTCCCCAAATGATGTGGACATCCTCCAGAAGGGCCTCACTGAGACAGATGCCTGCTGTCAGAGCCATGGCTTCAAGCACAGTGCCAAAAAGTGCAGTGTCATCCCCTTTGGTAAAAACTCTGTACCCATGAACTACAACATAGGCAGCAATCTTTTTAACACTGAATGTGTGATAAGAGACCTTGGGACCCAGGTGGACAGTAGTCTTTTCTTTGATAGTCACATTGCCCACAGTAGTCAGGAAGTCCTTCTACATGGCACACCTCATCATAAAAGGGTTCTCATCCAGGAAAAAAAGAGGTCATTGTTCCCCTCTGCACGAGACTCATTAGACCCATTATAGAGTACAACGCCCCTTTTGGAATGTACCTCACAAGACATCTGCAGCAGCTGGAAAGGGCAAGAAGTACCTCACAAAGAGGATTACTGGCCTTAAACAAATGCCCTACACTGACCACCTCAAAAAACTCCAGCTTTACTCCGTAGCATATCGCCTACTCCGAGATGATCTCTGCCTAACATATAAAGCTATGTCAAACCCAGAGCTGTTGGACATGCTACACCTAAAGAAATCCCAATCCCTCTGAGCTACATGCTCTAGGGACCTAAACCTTGTCACCGCAATAAAGAGGACATGCTGGAGGGATAGATTCCTGTCCCAGAGACTTCCTATACTCTGGAGCAAGCTACCCATCTATGTCAAGCAAAGTTCTTCATTAGCACTCTTCAAGAAAAATCTTGATGAGTGGATGGGAAATAGTAAATACACCCCAAGGATCACTTCTGTGTCTCTGCTGGACAGTGGCACAGGAAAATAACTTTCTTGGGTGGCGTAAGCTATGGAACCTTGCTGGCTAGGCTTACATAGGCCCTTGGGCCGATAGCCTAGTACCTACCTATGAACCTATGAGTGAACAGCTCTCTGCAGGGAATGGGAAAGCCAGGATGACACGTCTGCAGCTTGAAGGACATCAGGAGGGAGTGTAGCCCAGAGAGGTATAAGTATGTTATACTTGGAGCATAATGAATTGCCTCAGTTGTCTGTTATTGTGGCATCTAAAAAGTTATTACAAGACGGTAAAATCAGTCAGGACTTTGTTTTTCAGCTCCTGTTTTTGTTCCTGAATCTGCTATAAAGATAGATAACACTGGATGGAATCAATGCTGTATAGGTATGCAGTAACCTGTAAACACTGGACTGCAGAAGATCAAAAATAGTGCTCTGTTGGGGGAGGAGTCATATGCTGCTTGAACTTATCATTAACAAACATAATACCAGCAAAGCTAATGTGGTGAGATACTGTAGAGCATCCCTTATAGTACTGGGCAGGTGCAATATTTCTAAACTGATTTTGTATGAGCCTACAAGGAAATCTTTGTATGAGGTAATTTCTGAAAGTTTTACTTCTCTTAAATGCATTTTGACAACTTTATTATAAATACAAAGACAGTTTAATCTGGAGAAACTCTTTTGCAATCCCCATTACTAAGCCTCACTTGAAAATAGAGATAGTTCATGCCAGGCTCTACAGCACATCCATTGAAGATTCACCACTGTGGTTATAGCATCACTATAACATTGAATAATCTGGCATTTAGACTGCTATCTGAAAGGCTTTGGTATGACTTGAGGTTTTAGACACTAGTATTCAACACTTAATAAAATGCCCTTATCTGGGGCTGACCAGAATGACTTCATTCTATGCAGTACAGCCTACACAATGTCCTCAAAATGGATTACAGATGCACATGAAGCAGAGTCTTCAGTAACTCCTTGCAGTAGTTGTCTTGCTTGGATCATGGGGTGAGTTTTTTTCCTGTACATGATGTTGCAGTGAAGACAATGCTCAATGCTGAGGCAATTGTTTCATCTGAGACTGTCATTGTGGACTCTTTAAAGAAGTGGTGGGCTTCAAAGATTGTGGTGGTAGAGGCACAGATACATACTGAGCCAAATGTGGGCGTAGTCCCTTCCCCCTGCCAAGTTGATGCCTAAAGTTTTTTGACATACTCTATAAACAAATGTGATTTAGAAGTGTCATACTGGTTTTGTACTTTGTCCCATATGACAGTATCATTAAATTCCCTTCTTGATATGCACTGGGAGTCCATTCAGAAACTCTAGGAAAATTAAAATTATTGCTGGGAGTATGTCAGGTCTTTACATGAACCACTATGAAGACCTGCAATATTGGGATAATTAATATAAGCAGTATCAGGGCTTGGATACTACACATTTGTCTACTTTATTAATAGAGATAACACAATGTTGCTATTACCTGCCATCAAGATCACCATCAGACTGCAGTATGACATATGAGTGGGTTGAAGGAGAGCACAGCTGTAGTTTTGTGGAGAAGAAATTGAGCAAATATTGCTTACTTCTAAGAGGCTTCTGGACAAGGGAGAGACTAAGCAAGAATGGACTTAGTGACTTAAAAGTTCTGGAATCGTTTATATTTTGGATGTTCTTGGAGCTTACCAGCCATTGTCAGAGAAGGACATATCTAGCATGATAGCTTATACTCCACCTTACTTACAGGGGGGTTTCTAGAGATTTTGGAGAGTTGAACTGGAACCTTAGTTAGAGATGGAAGACAGAGGCAGATGCACGTTTTTTGAGGCAAGTGCTAGATGTTATCTATCACTGATCCTATGAATCATTGCAGGATTTTCCACACGGCAGGCATCTCACATGGGATGTATGCACAGAAGGGGTGGTTTAGGAATTTGCATAGACTTATTTAAGATGATGAAAGCTAAAAATGTCAACTTTCCACTTTCAGACATTTCTTGTGATTTTGCAAATACTTATAAGTGGCATATCAATAGGGACCTGAAGTACTGGAAGTGAAAATGGTTAGATTAGTGTCAAACCCTGGAATTACTGAAGTGTTATGAGGAAGTAGTTGCTGGGGGGGGGGGGTCTGTATGGTTCTTTGGGTGAATGGTTGAAGGACTTTAAGTCAGGGTCATGAGTAGGTCTTATGCAGAAAAATGAGTTAGATTGTACTGGCAGCAGTACTTGCAGAACTGGGGAGCGATGCCCTTTCTAAACAGTAGCAATAGGAGCACAGGTGTTGCATGGATATGTTTCCATTCACTTACACTCTTAAGATGCAGCACAGTATGTGCTTCTAACGAGACCTGGAGGCAGTGGGGTAAAGGAATTTGCTCCTTTCCCCACTCTTCTACAATTTCAGTGTTGAGGTATTTAAAATTCCAGGGGTGTGGGTGGTACAAGTGGGCCTCCCCCAGGAAAAACACTAGTTTTAAAGATTTTATTGTTTCTAATGTTTGCATGTGTGCTAATTGTCATAATGGACTGAGGTTCAATGTACTGAATTGCTGATCTAGTGAGATTGATAAGTCAACATAAATCGACTCAGAGATAGTGTGTTGAAAGTTGGGGGGGCTTATATTTCGTGGAAACTGGCTAGGAAGGCAATGAGAATATGAGATATTTTTCATGTTTTATTTATTTATTTAGTTACTAAGTTATTTTTCAGCTCTGTAAGGGTACTCCCCAGGACAGTTGGATAAGATATTGGATCTTCTAAGCTTTTAAGATGTGCTTAATGCAATTGTGTTATCTTCACATAATACACCATGAGAAAATGGTATACTGTATTTTTTTGTTTGTTTGTTTCCTTCTTTCTTTCTTTCAGGACTGTGCCAGCATTATAGTTAATCATCTGTTATGAGCACATAACTGAAAATGAATGAATAGCAGTGCAAAGGTCCCAGGTTGATGACTGGTATTTATAGAGTTTTCTATATAAAAAAGGAAGGAAGCACATGAAAAACTTGAAGAAATTCGATAATTTTCAATGTTGGTTATACAATAATTAAGGCTGAAATAAAGTTGTGGCAGAATACCTTTGAACTATCCAGCATTTCTTATAATGTCCAGATTTTTGCCTCATACTGTTGATCTGGTCTCATAAAAATCTGTGTATTTTTTTTGACAAATCAATGAGAACTGTAGTCAGTAAATAATGATGGATATTTAAGTTTCTTACTTTATATCCTTCAGAAAATGCATGCTAATGCAAATTTCTTATTCTAATAAAACTTTCTAAGTTGATAAATGCAATATTTAAAATATGTCCCAGATTTTTGGCCTTTGTTTCACTATTATTTTTAGCTTTGTCCATGATTCTTTTGCTAACAGGTTGAGAGGTGTCCATGTCCGGCAGTAACATGGCAAATACTGACTCTTTTAGTTCACTGTGGCAAACAGTAGAAGCAGTGAGTAAGCGAGCAGTGAATAGGCAAGTATGCCATTTATAAATTTGTTTTTGGTATATAAAGGCATACTGCTATGGTGGCAGCAGTGAATCTAAAGCAGATATGTAATATAGTGCACACTGGAATATTTTGGTTATTGATATATTAGTCTTGCTTTTGAGAACATGTACTTTGATTATTCAAAGTGGTGTTACAATGTATGCATTTCAGTGGAAATTCCAGTTTACCAAGGTTTGACTTGCCACTTTTTCAGTCTGTGTACAGATATTCCTGTAAATATTTTGCGCAGTCATGCTGCCTTACATGGATCATATGAATGCACAGCATTTTTGACCCATGAGTACTGGGTACATGGATATGAGTACAGGAATCGGTAATACGTAAGTGCAATGAAATGTATGTTTTTTTGTCTAGGTTTCTGCATTGTCAATGTTCTTATAGATGAAACCACTTACTTTTGCTGTTACTTTAAAAGGTAAACTAAGAAGTCATTCTCCTGCTGTACACAAGATATGTAATAGCTAATAGTGCTAACTGTAGCTCAGAAGGCTTAGTGGTAAATTGCTGTTGCTATGAACTGTGTATGGGACACAGATTTAAAAGTAGTGCAGGTAAGTATCAGAGTTATTCGAAGGCCGCAGAGTGGTGCCAGTTATAGGGGTTCTGTGTTCTCTGACTCTGCAATAAAGGTACTAGGTTTGTGGTGTGGGGATTTTAAACATGGCATTATAAATACTTGGGATATAGCTCTAGGGAAATAATGGGTTTGGCTAATCATTAGGAGAAACAATGGGTATCCTATGATAAGAGGTTATTATCTCTCTTTTTACGAGGAGACATGTTTCTTTTCCCCATAGAAGAGAAGCAGTAACTTTGATATTTAAAGTATTTTAAAGTCATCGGCTGTATCTCTTGCATGGGCTATAATTTGCTTAGTAGGACATTATGTTGACAAGCACACACTGTACCCAATTGCCCCCCTGCATGCCCTATTTTATATGCAGAATTCTATCCTATGATACTACTTATTTCCCTAATGAGAGAATAGTTAGCATGGAGCATTACAAGGCAGGTTTGAGATAATGTGAGGATATTACAAAGGGTGGCAGAAAGGCATAAGACAAACCCCACTGGTTGAACAGGATGGTTCTTCTGTTTCTGCATTATGATCTACATTTTGAAGGATGGTGTTATATTAGGTCATATGTTGGTTTGGCAGACTTGAACTGATCTGACTGACTGGATTGGGTCACGCTAGACTCAATCTCCACAGCATGCTTTCTTCTCTCAAGCAGCTACTTTTTGGCAAGCTCTCCCCACCAACATTAAGGAAATCAACACTTATTCCAAATTCAGAATGCAGCTCAAAAAGCACTTCTGCCAAATACTCCTGCTTCAACTCAAGGTACATCACCTAACCTGTCTCCTTTCATAGGTTCACAGGTAGGTACTAGGCTATCGGCCCAAGGGCCTAAGCAAGCCTAACCAACAAGGTTCCCTAGCTTATGCCACCCAAGAAAGTTATTTATCTGTGCCCTTGTTGACCAGAGCCACAGAAGTGATCCCTGGGGTGTATTTACTATTTCCCATCCACTCATCAAGATTTTTTATTGAAGAGTGCTATTGAGGAACTTTGCTTGACAGAGATGGGTAGCTTGTTCCAGAGTATGGGAAGTCTCCAGGACAGGAATTTATCCCTCCAGCATGTCTTGTTTATTGTGGTGACAAGGCTTAGATCCCTAGATCGTGTAGCTCGGAGGGATTTGGATTTATTTAGGTGTAGCATGTCCAACAGCTCTGGGTTTGACATAGCTTTATATGTTAGGCAGAGATCACCTCAGAGTAGGTGATATGCTACAGAGTAAAGCTGGAGTTTTTTGAGATGGTCAGTGTAGGGCATCTGTTTGAGGCCAGTAATCCTCTTTGTGAGGTACTTCTGTGCCTTTTTCAGCTGATGCAGATGTCTTGTGAGGTACATTCTAAAAGGGGCATTGTACTCTATAATGGGTCTAATGATTGTCGATTAGAGGGGAACAATGACCTTTTTTCCTGGATGAGAACCCTTTTGTGATGAGGTGTGCCATGTAGAAGGATTTCCTGACTACTGTGGCGATGTGATTATCAAAGGAGTGACTACTGTCCACCTGGGTCCTAAGGTCTCTTATCACACATTCAGCGTTACGTAGACTGCTGCCTATGTGGTAGTTCATGGGTACAGACTTTTTACCAAAGGGGATGACAATGCACTTTTTGGCATTGAGCTTGAGGCCATGGCTTTGACACCAGGCATCTGTCTCAGTGAGGCCCTTTTGTAGGATGTCCACATCATTAGGAGTTTTGATTATGGCTCCTAGTTTTCAGTCATCTGCGAACTTTGTTAGCCAGAGGCCATCTGTGTTAGCCTGTACTTCAGAGAAGTAGATACCAAACAGAAGAGGTCCCAGGACTGAACCCTGTCGTACTCCACTTGTCACTGGTTTGAAGTCAGATTTGCAGTCTGCAACTTTTACAGTGTGGGTTCTGTCAGTGAGCCAGTTAGCAACCCATCTTGTGACATAGTGATTTATGCCTAGTTTAGTGAGCTTAGCTATAATTCCAGAATGGGGGTGGTGCCGAAAGCCTTGGCGAGGTCAAGATAGGCTGTGTTAACCACCTTATCCTTGTCTACGGCTTTGGTGACTGCCTCAAAGAAGTCGATCAGTTTCAGGAGGCATGATCTGCCTTTCACAAACCCGAACTGGGTAGGGTCCAGAGTTTGGAGGTTACCAATGTCTTTGTTTATGAGTTCCATGATGATATGTTCCATGGCCTTACATATCAGGCTCATAAGGCTGATAGAGCAATAGTTCCCGGGATCAGTGGTGGCTCCCCCTTTGTGGAGTGAGATAACTGTTGCCGTGCGCCATTCAGGGGCACAAAGCGTGACATGAGGCTATGATTGAACATGGTGCTTAGGTGGGGAGCCAGTTCATTCTAAAGTTCATGTAAAATGCAGCCTGGGATGTTGTCCGGTTCCATGGATGCTGTGATTTTGGCATTAGAGAGTGCAGCTTTTACCTGTGTAGTTGTGATTACAGGGACTCTGCAATCTTCCTGTATAGATATGGGCCCTTTAGGGGGCGAGAGGGGGTAAAGTTACCACTGAACCTATCTGCCAGGATGTTGACAATATCAGTTGGTTCTGTAATTTTCACGCCATTGTGCTGTAACGCAGAGCAGATCTGGGTGTTGCCATTGAGATTCTTGAACAAAATGAAGGAGGAAAAAGGACCATACCGGTTACTCAAAACAGTTCCAATTAGCGCTTTTGTTTACTAAAATAAGCAAACTTCTTCAGACATTTTTAAGACACACAAGTACACTTAAATACAATACTTATCATGACATCATTTCCTTTAGAAAAACGTCATTTCCTTTAGAAAAACATAAGTTCCTTTGGAAAAACATCATTTCCTTTGGAAAAACACAGCCTCATTTTAAAGTGGACCGATGGATTTGAAATTAGAGGAGAAAGAACTGATTTGGCAGTTGAAATTAAATGCCTTAGTTCCGCCAGGTTTAAATGACTTTGTTTCTATTAAGAGCATCTTGAAATTAAAAGCGTTAATTAGATAGATTTATGTTTATACATTTTTTAACGCTTTTTACTGTATATTTATTAAATTATACAAATGTATTTTTACATAGAATTTTTGGAAGTATTTCTAAGGATTTTTATTTATTCATTTGTTTTTTGATATATGGTTTGTTTTTTTTAGAGTTTGGCACTTTAAAATGAGGCTGTGTTTTTCCAAAGGAAATGATGTTTTTCCAAAGGAAATGATGTTTTTCTAAAGGAAATGATGTCATGATAAGTATTGTATTTAAGTGTCTTAAAATTGTCTGAAGAAGTTTGCTTATTTTAGTAAACAAAAGTGCTAATTGGAACTGTTTTGAGTATCCGGTGTGGTCCTTTTTTCTTCTTCATTTTGTTGCAGTTTGTTCATTTTTTCTGAGTTTATTGAGATTCTTGACATAGCTATAGAATGCTTTGTGGTTGTCCTTAGAATCAGTGGTGATTTTGTTTTCATAGCTAGCTTTGGAGGATCTTATAAGGGATCTCAGCTTCTTACTGAGGCTGACCAGGGAGCTCCTCCATTCATGGGATTTTATTCTCTTTTGCAACAGTTTTTTCTTTCTGTTGTAAAGTTTGTTTATGGCAGGGGACCACCAGATTGGCTTCCATTTTTTGGAGGGTAGTGTCTTGGTTCTGTTTGGTATAGCACAATCCATGCACTCGTTTAAGTGCTTATAGAGTGCATTTGTGTAGGATTCTGCAATCGTAACTGTATTGTCCACCTGCATGGGTGTCATGAAGTTCGCCACTTCTGTCTTAAGAAGCATGAAGTTGGCTCTGGAGAATTTTTTACCGTGGTTTCCTTAATGGGAGGGGTGGGGCAAGATGTGGATATCTAGGGTAATTAACTTATGGTTAGATCTGATCAGCCAGGAATTGATTTCAGGTGTGGAACACTGGTCACTCATGCTGGTAATGACTAAGTCTAGGATATTGTTGCTCCTGGTGGGAGTGTGGATAAGTTGATCCAGGGCATTGGAATTTATGAATTCCAGAAAGCGTTGAGTGAAGGAATTGGTACATGAGTAGTTTTCCCAGTTAATGGTGGGGTAGTTGAAATCATCCATTATTAGAGTGTTTGGTTGAACCATAATATTTTCCAGTATATCAAGAAAACAGAAGTGGGAATCCTGGGGCATGGTGGGGGATCTGTAGCAAGCTAAAATTTGGATTGTAGTTTTGCCCAGAGTTTGTTGCACTTGGATAACCTTGGATGCATTATGCTGAGAAACTAGTCTGGAGGTGTGGATATCATTAATGAATATGGACACACCTCCGCCTTTGGTGTTCTGGTCCAGATTAGATGGCCGAAAAGTGTGGTATGAGTTATAGCCTGGTAATGCATGGGTGATCTCTGCAGCCTTGAACGAGGTCTCAGTCACTGCACAGATATCGATGTTCTCCATTTTAAGGAGTGCCTCGAGGGAGTGCATTTTGAGTGTTAGACTTCTAGCATTGAGTAGCATTACCCTCAGTTTTTGCTTGCCTGTTCCTGTTATGGTGGTGAATTTGTCATTTGAACCTTGCCTAAAAAAGGCACTATAGGGGTGGCAAGAGCCTTAGCCAGTATCCGGAATACCAGGGGTAACAGGTGCAGGCCATCTCTGGCAAAGCATCATGGTCTGTCGACAGTGTCGTCCCAGGCAGACAGATACTGGATCCCCTTAGAATGACAACAGAAGCTTAGCGAACTGTTGAAGTCAATCATTTTGTCCTTGTACTGTGGTATCATTCTGGGCGATGACAGGATGCTACTCAGGGCTAGGGTCATACCTGCCTAGGCTACAAGATCGGAGAGCTATTCCATGTCTCTTTTCATGTAGTCCAGAGAGGTACATCTCAGGTCGTTCACACCAACATGGACAATGACAGAGTCATATTTGTACTTGTTGTGTAGTGACCAGAGTGTATTGGTTATGTGGTGGATCCTGGCTCCCAACAGGCAGCTGACATTAACCTTCTCCTTGTTTAGCCTGGTGAGTGGGACATCAGTGTGCCTGACTATAGAGTCACCTATGACTAGTGTGTTGGGTATGTTGTTTTGCCTTATGGGCTGTGGTTGAGTGGCACACTGAATCTGTGTGCTATGTGTCATTTGGGTTGTGTTGGGGCATGGAGTTTGCTTGTGTTTCTGCTTTGGAGGTCTCTCTTGCTTCAGCAGATTATTATTGAGAGTCTCCATGAATGTTTTTGTGTTTCTATGTGTGTACTTTGGTGGTGTAGGTTTAGTGGGACTATGTGATGAGTGTGGTTTGGTGCAAGTGTTTACCTTCTCCTCCTGACTGTCAAGTTCAGTCTTGGTAGGAGTGAGCTTTATCTCCAGTTTGGCTAGATAAGTGAATCTCTCACAGGTTGTAGTGTTGGGTAGTAGGAGGAGAGGGTTGTCTCTGTACATGAGGCAATTGCTGCATTGCCCCAAGATGCTTTCTGAGTCTCTTCTCTCTCAAGATTCACTGAAGATTCACTTACTTTAGAAACAAATGCATATATTGTACATTACACTCTGCCTGATTAAAAATTGCACTGTTTATTCACTATAATATAGACACTACACAGCAGGGATACTCTATATAGCATGCTTTAAAGGCATTTAAGTAAAAATAAATAAATAAAAAAACAGTGCAGAAAAGCATTAGACACTAGGGATAATATATGTAGTGTGCCTTAAAAGCACTAACAGGAATTCCAACCTTGCACTCACCCACTTCCCACAGAGGATATTTTTCTGTGTGGCACCAGGGATGCAAAATAAAAATTAAGAAAAAAAAAGGTCAATTATACGGAGAGGGGGAGGATGTAAATGTTGTATCCTTACCATAGTAAACCTTCCCTTTAACCCACTGCACTAACTGGCACATTAGTGCAGCACATGTTTTAAGATATATTGTGTATCTTGGGTATTATTCAATACCTGCGGCAGTTTGTGATGTACAAGAAAGAGGGGTAGAAAACAATAGGCATACATATCAACCTTGTTGCCTACAAATCAAGACAAAACCAGCATTAATAGTGGGATAAAATTAGTAACATATTTTTATTATTCCTCCAACAAGCTTAGAAATAAAGTAGTATAAACTGCTTTTGCATTACTGTGAATTTACTGAAAAATATGAAGTGCGAAACTATAATGCCTGGCATTAATAAGTGACAGTAATCATCCATGATTATTATAGCTATTGAACTAATGATCAATTTTGTTACATTTGAGAAAGAATAGTTTATATAGCAATACAAATTCTTGCCTGTGTTTATTGATCAACATGCTCTCTATTTTTAATGTAAAGGACATTCCAAGGTAGGATTATTGTTTGGAATTGCTAGGATATCTAAAAATCAAACAGACCCACCACTTTATCCCATTGCATTGGCCAATTCAGTGACTGAATGCACTGGTATATGTTTAGATTTTAAACTTAAATAGCTGTTAAAATAACAAATTGGTTTAAGAGAGATTTGATTCTTCACTAACGAGTTAAACAAAATTGAATGGGAAAAGCATTTTTCTTTTTGTTTTGTAGATGTTCAACCATTGTATTCATCTGTCCCACAGAATGAAGAGTCAGAAATGTTCAGAACATATCTGTATCAAGACATCGAGACAGTAAGTTTACTAATAGGGAGATTGAGACATTATGTCTTGTTACTGAAATAGTATTTAATAGCAGTTTTACAGAGGTTATTAACAGCAAAGATAGCTATGGGTGCTGTTATTGGAATGGGAACAATATATTTAACAAAAACCTTTCATAGAACAAATTGTAATATACAAGAGACATATCAATGTTTTTATAAGGTCTGACAGTGAGAAAAGTGCTCGTGATTTTTGTGCTATGTTTAAATCACACTACGTCATTTTTGAAATGTGCTGGTTTTTTGGATAAAGTCTGTCATTCATTTTGAATATTTTTTATGTGAAGGAGGATAGATTATCAAAAAATTACAGAAAGCTGGCTTTTTCAAATATGTGTGCACATGCTGGTAGATCACACCCTCTGTATATCAAAAAAGCGTAACTAGAGGCCAAACTGTTCAAATTTCAAAATTAACATTTGTGTTTATAACTTTATTTTATGATGTAAGATACCTATTACAAGATGACACAAACCACAATGTGTTGACAATATATTAGATTCTAAGATTAAAAGGTACTATGACTATCCACCTATTTGAGTCAACAAGATAATAAGAATTGATAATAAAAAAGAGTTACAAATGTAATTCAACATGTTCTATTATTTACTGGTTGAGCCATATGATACTCCTGAAAGTATTATAACAACTGGAAGATTATTGGGGAAATCAACATGTACATGCTGTTATTGTGAGTGCTCTCTTATTTATTAACAAGACAAAATTATTTTTAAAAGCTTATTGAGGCATTCTTTCTGGCATTAAAGGGTAATCAGTATTCCTTTGGCATGGTTTCCTGTGGTATGTGCAGATTTTATTGCTTTATTCATAAGGAACGTAATGACTTTTGTTATTTCTTTGAGAAACCAGTTTTAGGAATAGTACCAGATTTTGTTGTGGTTGATAAAGAGTAGCTTATATAGCTGCATTATTCATTGTCCTGCATTTGATATTAGAAAAACAAAATGGAATTAATGAGCCCACATGTTAATGGACTTTATAAATGTTCTATACAATGTGATAACTTTAAAAAATAATTTTATATACTTGATGGTGTACCTGGAGATTAAAGAAAAAGGGATCTAGATTCCTTATTGGAAGTGTAAATGGATTGGCAAATAAAAGTCATTGTTATAATTAAATATGGATTAAATCATGTTATAGATATCAAAAGTATGCTTAGGATGAATAGAATTTAATTATTCACAAAGCTTTAATTTATATTTATGTTGATATTACATAAAAAGAACTGGTCATTTATTTTTATTTGAATATTTTGTGTGAGTTTACATTTGTACTTGTAATTTACCATGTGATATTTTATGGCATATTTATTACTGAAGATGTAGATGATTTGTTTATTTTGATGAGATAATTTTATTAAAAAGCATATGAACATTGAACTATAATGAGTATGGCAGACCGTATTGGATGAGTTAATGCTGTAGGAATCTAAGGTACATAGTTTAAGCTAATCATACAAAAAAAAAAACTTTCCTGGGGGTTTAATAAAATCTGTGTAGGCATAGTGTAAGGCCTACATGGAAGGTACCATGGCTGTGTATGCGGAACTCCCTTGGTAGTGCACCTTGCATAATAACGGAGTGTTACTGAGGGAGAACTGTGTAACATGGTTATTGAATCAGTGTAGGGAGTATATTACTGTGTCTGGAGATGAGTAACACACCCCCTGCACTGTCAAAGTGCTGGATATCAATGTATGCATATGTAATAAAGTTTTTTTTTTTGTGTGTGTTTGCACAACATGGCATGGCATGCAGCAATGGACATGTGCTAGACATAAATAGAAACCAGACACATTTAATTATAAATAGAAAGGTCAAGTTTAAGCATAGATGGGTGTGTTCCCTTGGCTCGCCATGGTGCTCAGTAGTGCTTAAATGTAGTGGATACTTATATAAAAGTATAGGACCAATCCTCATGTCCACATAGCAGAATGGTTAGAATGACAGCCTTATGTGGAGAACCCACAGGCATGTTATTTTGCAAATATACATATATGAAAATTATTCCAAATTCCACTTAAATATTTTGTTTGATTACACAGACTGGTTATTGCATTTAGTTTGCAAATATAAATTTATGGGAAGCACTATTAAATCCCTGACTGAATGTTCTATGAATACACAAAAAGATTATTAAGCATGTATGTTGCAAATACGCATTATGAGAAGTATTCTTAAACCCTTGATTGAATATTCTATATATGGAGAGACATGTTATTAGGCATTTATGTTTGCCATACACAATATGAAAATTATATTTAAATCCCACTTTGGTGTGCCCAGCTAAGCTCCACTAAGCACAGCTAAGCCTTGCCAAGCACTGCTTAAATCAAAAATGTTTTAGAAGTGCTTGGCTGGTTTGCACATTGCTAAGCAGTGTGAAGCACTGTTAAGCAGTGTTTTGCACCGCTTAGCAATGCGGCATAAAGCACTGCTAAGCAATGCCTGTTTATGCAATGTTCAGCCCAGCTAAGCTGGCTTGCCCAGTGCTAAGCATTGCTGAGCATTGCCAGATTAAGCACTGCTTGGCTGAGCTCAGTAGGTTTGCACAGTGCTAATCGAAGTTCCACATTTTTTAAAATTGCCCAGTGGTGACAAAGGGCCGGGAAAACAGCCTTATTTACATGCAACAGGTAGAAATACAGCCATAATCTGTTGGTGTTTGATCTTGGCAGAGACTATGGCAAGAGTTGGAGAAGGTGCATGTTTCTGGGTGCAGCACTGGGACATTCTGTAGTCCAGGGTTATGGTTGGACTCCTAGTTAAATACCATGATGTCTGGCTGCTGCGGGGCCAGTTACCAGGGATTGGAGTACAAGTCGGAGGCCTGGGACCAGCTGGCACACAATCTCAGAAGTGCAACTGGTATTCCCCACACAGGTGAGCAGGTACATCTTTATGATTACCTGAAGCATCATAAGCAGGGATCTCTTCGCCACCTGGGTCCAAGATGCTTGAGACTGGAATGCCCCACAAGTTTGTAAGTATTGTCATCATTGTTTTACCAAAACCTACTCTGAATGTGTGATAGATAGGTACACATAATGTTGTGTTTCTCTCCCCACAGCTGCAGAGGAGAGCGTTTGCATCCTAGAGGCCCATGCAGGGTGCCTGGGCCGGTTGCACCATGAGTGTGGTGAGTACAGATGTAAATTGCAATCTATATTTATATAAACAATAAGGAGTAAATTAGTAACTGCCACTAGGTTTATTCAATTTTGATTGTACTGCAATGAATGCGGTCATAGACCAGTACTGAAATAAGTGAGCAATACCAGCTACAGTTCAATAAAGATGAAAGCATGAAACCTGACAATGTTAAGGAAATAAAGTTTCTAGTGCAGTAATGATGTTAAGGAAATAAAGTTTTTACTGCATTAATAGTGTTAAGGAAATAAAGTTTCTGCTGCATTAATAATGTTAAGGGAATAAAGTTTCTACTGCTTTAATAATGTCAAGGAAATAAATGTTTCTATTGTATTAAGTATGGAATTACAGCTATATTGCAACACCTGCATTACATGAACTGTTCTTCAATAAAGACTGGAAATATATAGCAATCACTGCATGAAGTCACCCCTAATAAAGCTGTGTAGTGGAATATGTATGTATTGTGGGCTGTTGGTCATGATTTCGAGTATTACATCTGCTGTGATATAAAAACACAAAATACCAGTAAATGACTGAAGATTAGCTAATAAAGAGTGCTCTGCTAAACTGTAGATGTGGAGCTGTACTACAGGATATAATGAATTATATTTGTTCTGCACTAAGATCTGAAGAAATAATAGAAATGTCCAGGGTATATTGTGTATGTCAGGATTGTCTTGTGTTAACCATTGCATATCAGCTATATGCATTCCTGCTCTTAGGTATGCTATAGCTTGAGAGGGATGTACATACTACAGAAGCTATAGGGCATTCATATACATAATATAAGGGCAGACCTGTAAATTATATAAGAGTACTGTTGCATATAATATAGCCTATACAAGTATTAATGGACTGTATTTCTCTGTCCCCTATCCCTTATCTGCATCATTATTTATTGTTATACATCGGTTATGGTTTATTATTAACATCTGTTGTTCAAAAACAGTATGTTGGGCCTTGTGTTTTATTATTGTTATGTATTACAATAGTTGCATACTAACATACCTTGTTGAATTATCTATGTTGTTCGCCTTATGCCATAACTGTTACTGGCATTCTGTTACTCTACTGACTGTTATCTCACATATTGTTGCATTCCATATGCTATGCAATGTGATGTTACTGGGTTATTTGCAGTGTTCTAGCATGCTGTTATAACAAATCAAATTTTGTGTTCATTACTAACCTATACACTTTGAAATACTTCAACAACATAGCTTGACTGAGAAGGCCATTTCCTGGCTGTCCATCTACTCTACCTCAGCCAGCCATGGCACTGCATCCCAGCACATCTGGGAACCAATCTGGTGCTGCCCTGTCTGCTGGCCCTGCACCACCTTTGGGTTGAACCACCAGAGGAGATGAGGCTCACCCTCTGGGAGCAGGCCTGGAGGGGGGTGTTGTCACCCAGCAAAAGCTACCAGGGATGATGCGCAGGATCATGCACCATGGCTATGAGGATTGCCTATGCTGGATTGAGGGAAGACTGCCAACCAAGAGGGGCAAAGTGGCCCCAGCATGCAGCTCCCAGCACAGCCACCTTCATGGCAGTGAAGGAGCAGTGCTGACTGCCCATGGGTGGGGAGCTCAACATAGGTGGGAAGTTCATTCTCACTGCTGCCATCTGGGGGCACATAGCTCTCTGATTCCACAACACCCTCCCCATCCAAGGTGTTTACCCTTTCATGTGTCACACACCACCCCTGTATGCTGTCTTGTCTGTTTACAAATGCAACCTCTCCTACCCAACTTACCTCCCCACATGTACTTGTATATCCCTTCCCCAACATTCCACTCTCTCCTTGAAAAAAGGCATCTGTCCCACAAACAAAATCACCCCATACATAGCTCTCCATTTCGCATCCATGCCCACTGTACACAATCATTACATAAATTAATCAACACAGTTATGTCTCCCTCACCCCTCTCTCTGGGGTGTGAGGCTCCAAATTTCAAATTCACTACAACCTGCACAGCTGTTGCTGTAGAAGAAATGGAGAGCTATTTTCCTTTTCTACACCCATCCTGCACATCCCTACCTGCCTTTCAGTATGTTCTCCCCCTTCTTGCCCCCATTTTACCACTTTCCTATCACCACATTTTTATTTTCTTTTTTTTAAATTAGCAAGGGTTTAAGTGGAGCTAAGTGGCCCAGCGCCCCACGCAAACCCACTCAAACCCACTTAAAACTGTCTTAATCGCCTTCTCTGTTTCTGATACTGTTAGGCACATCTGCATAATAATCACCCCTGTCAAGTGCAGCATAGTGCATTAGCCCACTAGACCACTCAGCTCTGAAGTAAAACAGCTATTTCCATAAACATATCCTGATTGCCAGTGACAAAATGCTTGTACACATAATGGAAAAATGGCAGTGTACTTGGGACTGTGATGCAGACACCAAATCAGTACACATCTAATTAATGATGGATGTATGTGAGGCTTGGGATAGCAGGTGTAGCTATCAACTGCACAAACTGTTGCAAAATGTCCACAGTTGTGCCACCTACTTTTGGCACAGTTGTGACAAATCCTTTTCTGTGCACTAAAGAACTGACAAGTCAGTGCAGAGTGAGGTTAGAAAATCATGCAGACAGTTCAGTGTCACACGTCATACCCATCCAAACACACATGTTAATGCAACACCTGTGTAACAGACTGCATGCATGCACATAGATCTTGCAAATACACCTGCTGAAGTATTGACTCAGTAGCTCAGTCTGTTAAATCCCTAGCATGCTGTACATTTTGCCACCCCCAGTCCTGGATTAGAATCCAGTGTGTTGCACTGCAATTACATGCTTGTGAATACAACTAATAATGACTGAGTCCTGCAATTTTAACCAAAACAGGTTGCTGTTACTGCATTCACTGCTACCCATGTTAGCACGCCAAAGGCCTGTAGGTAGGGACACACTGCACAAATATGTATAGGCTACCTATATGACGACTAACACTCTCTGATTGGCACTGTTACATAACATATGTACCTTAAGCACATCTCTCACCTGGACTGTTATGGGTACCCTGGCTGTAATGACAGAGCTGACACTGCTCTCTCATTAACACATACAGCTTGCTGCCCTCCAGTGTGTTCATACTCCCCAGTAAGAGTCCTGGGCAAAAAGTAGCAACTGCAGCCTGCAACATATGCAGCAGTATGTTTAGCTACCAGCTACAGACCTACTGTACCTCACAACCCCCTAGAACAAGGGATCCACACTACATCTATACATGAAGGGGAGGCAGAGGTCACGTGACAGGGACATGTATCACAGTCTGCACCTACAAACATACTCAACTGATAGACCAGAATCTACTGCAGCAGCATGTTTATTTTGATATGTATGAGGTAAGACACTCACATCTGTCTTTTCCCTTACTGACCTCAACCCTCATTGTTTAACACTGAACTGCCACAATTAGAAAGTCATTTGAAAATGGCCAAACATAACATGCAAAACTATGGACATACCACATAAATCCCAACAGTGGACAGTATTTGTTCCTAACCTCTGTGATGCTGTAGTCTTCACACCTCAATAATATCCTTCTCAAAGTCTAGGAAAGGGGCCAAGGCCTACATGAAGTCCTTAAATATTGCACTGTTGTGCCATGTCATTGGCTAATGAAATTGCAACACAGCTGTTCTGGATGCAATTAGCTAGTCTGAGTCACTGATTGGTACATAGGCAATCACCTGTTATTGCACATTACCTACAAAAGACAAGCAGCTGCCTATGGTAAACAGTTCAGTAACCTGCTTTACCAAGCCAGACTGTGATTTCAGAATCAGTTTTCTTCAGGATTTCTGCACAAAAGAATTACAGCACTCTACCAGGTATATAATACAAGTCCCCATCTAATGGGATGCAGATGGGAGGATGCCGTTATGGGGAATAGGGATTACAACAGTAGGCTTCTAGTGCAGCTCTGGGAATGACATGTTGCTGATAGTCTGCTGTGCGAAAGCTACAGGCATGCCTTTCAACTCTGCCTGCTGTGACTTAGATCACAGCTGTGACCCTCTCATTCCCTCCAACAATGGTCGACTCCTGTATGAATGCCACTGGATTGTGGGTTAGACATAGTGACAGTGAGTAATGGTGGACACAGATGGTGTATCACATGATGTACTGTCATTCAGCTCCTCTCAGTCTCTGAATGTCACACAGGAATAGTTCAGACATTGTACCGGTCTCCTTGACTGTCCCTGATATACTCTGGCTGGGTCACTCTTTTGTCAACTTTCGTATATCATTGCTTGACAGCTATGGCTACCATACCTGGCAACCCCGTACAGCAGGACTGCAGACCATAGCCATTAGTAGTGGGGGGACACAAGTCCAACCCCAGCGACAGAGTATATATAATGATTATACAATGTAAAGGTATGAATACAGTAACAGATGTTAATGTAGCATAAATTGTTTTTGATGGTTCTGGCATGTGACAGCCAGTGTCTCCACATTCTAAGGCAAATCAACAATTATTGTCCAACTGTTTGCCAGACATTCACATGTTTCTGGCAAAGGGAGCACATATATCAGGCACACATACACATTCCACAAACATCTGCGTACTGGAAAAGTAGGACATCTACAGGGAAGACACCCTACAGCACATTTGAATTGCTGTCTTTGTCGCATACAGATGTTGCTGGAGTATCTCAATATACTCATAATAACACACACCTATTTGATGAACATTGTCTGTCTGACATGGTAGTGAGATGTTGGCCATAGGGGACACAACACAGTAGATGGCATTGATGGGACGGTATACATTCAGCACACTCATTCATGGCACACAGTGACATAACTCGTATTGCTACTATGTTGCTGATAGCCACATACAGACTGTGTTGATAGAGAGTATGATGTGGGAGGTAGCAGTGCATAGTGCAGGCCAATGTGGATGTGCAGGGTGTGCACATAGTGGAGAGCAGTGTATGTGGTCCTGTGATGTGTTTCCCTATTCTTGTCTTTCATAAAGGATGTATAGATGGAGGCACCCACTGTTTACAGCTGCAGAAAATTATGTGATCCTGGATGGCCTAAGATTCCATCACATCATTCTGCTCTCCAGGACTCGCCACAATCTTGAGCAATGTTCTGCAGTGTAGTCTGTCACTGTCACAGCAGTCATCTGCATAGGGCTACAGCACAGAAGCTATGAGCAGGTCCATCACAGGGTGATGGGCATGGTAAATGCTGCATGGCAAAAGGCTGCTGCTGTGGCCAGGGACCATGCTGCTATTGGTGGAGGGCCTGCAGCAGTATAACTACTCTCGGCCACAGAGAAATTCCTGGTAAACCTGGGATCAACCACCAGCTCCCAAGCATCCATCAACCATCCATCATGGAGGTGGGTGTCACAGCCTCCACAGCAGTGGAGCATCCAGGTAAGCCTCCTGTGTGTATCACTATAATACTGTATCAGTCATTGTGGCAGCCTCTGCATACCAGTGCACAAATTTCAGGTCAATCTGCATTGGAGGGGGAGTTGTTTGTAATGTACACCTGTGTACACATATTCAGAATGTCAGCAAAGTAGGCAGTATCACAGTACCTACTGTACATGTTGCTATACACACATATTATCCTGTAACAATGTCACATTTGTTATTGCTAACAATACCGCTCCCTCACCTTTCCATAGGTATGTTAGGTGTGGCCGGAGTCCAATGTCCTTTACCCGGTGAGTGTGATAATGATTTTGTATGGTTCATATATACCCAAAACAATGGTAAGGGCTGCCATTTTGCTGTATACACAACTGATATGTTTAGCTAGAGTACAGTACTTGTATGTTCAGTCTCAGAGGGGTTAACTACAGTGCATTGTATCAGTAATTACAGTAGTGTATGTCTAGGATCTGTAACACATTTGCACTTATTTTTGTGAAGGTCCATGCAGTCTGTTATGCAGGGGGCGATAGTATGCTGAAGACAGGTGCACTGTGTTTTAGGTGTAGGTCTATCACATACACTGGCATATTGCTAATCTCACAGGTGTATATCAGTGGCAACATTAACCAGACATAGCTGCAGTGCATGTGGTTTACATGGCCTGTCTTGTGTGTGTATGTTGTAGTCTGCTTGTGTGTTGTGCATGGGATCAGAAATAAGATGTGGTATGTGTACTGCAGTTGTGGCACCTCAGCTGTATGTGTGTGTGTGTGTGTGTGTGTGTGTGTGTGTGTGTGTGTGTGTGTGTGTGTGTGTGTGTGTGTGTGTGTGTGTATCACCATACATAATAGTGCAGGTAGTAATGTATTTATTTTGTCTTCTTCTTCTCAGGTGACTCTGGGGGTTGGAGTTTGTCCCCCTCACAACCTGATGTCAGTGTCTCATCAGACTCGGATGATGATGGTGGACATAGTGAGGCACAGGCGGGGTTGTTGGGGGCTGAATCTGTCCCATGGTTTGATATCCCACTTCCTCCCCCTTTGTCCCTACACACAGTCAGTATGCCCACACATACCCAGTCCCCTGCAGCCACAGATATCGGACGGTCAGAGTGTGATGGAATTGAACAGGAGAGTGTGGTGACAATGGCATCAGTGAGTGTAGATACTAGCCATAGCCAGAGGGCTGGTGAAATACCACACAGGCAGATTGACAGGGGTGTTCGAAGAAGGATTGTTGCCCATCCACCACCTGTCACAGGCTTCATATCATGAGTCACCCGATGCATGTTGTGGTCCGTCATGGAGGCACAGGCATGTTCCAGATGCAACACTAGATGGATGCTCAGGATCATGGATGCATCACTGTCTAATATCTGTGACTCCCTTCACCACATTGGTGATGCCATGCATCATTTCACTGATGTAGTACACAGATGGTGGAATGAGACATTGTCAGTCCTTGACCGCACATTGTCTGCGCTAGAACATGTGGTGGGAGTAGGGCGTTGGACATGTGGGTGTAGGTCAGCAACAGCATCTGCTGAGAGTCCAGGTGGCAGTGCACACTCACGGTCCCATAGTGGCAGTACCTTCAGCACTATAAAAGGGAGGGTGATGTCCACACCATGACATGGCAGGCCATGGGCACGTGGTCCTGGGTGGTCCCATGAGGGACACAGGCCCAGCAGATACCAGTTACCATCAGCAACTAGTACTACATCTGACCCTGGGCATGGTAGTTCCAGTGCCACTCCTGGCAGAACCAGTTCCCGTGTTTGTGGCCAGAGACAGTAAACTGTCCATTCTGTTATGTACAGTCCACATCTGTCCAACATACCCATGTGTAGGGCTAGCACATGGTTTGACTGTGTACACGTACACAGTCATACATCACTGTCACATGCAGGTCAGCAACAGACACAGATGGCACCTCTCCATGGTCCAGCTGACCAGCACCCCTTCCTGACTCCCACAAATGATGTCAACTGTTTAGCACAGCCTAGGCCTCTGGCACCCCCACACCACACCCTGTGCATGTGATAATACCTGTACTGCAGTCCTGCAATCCATACCATCAATGCAGGGTCATGCAAATATGTGTCTGATGCACAGTGTGACTATAGCAAAGTACATGACATGTTGTAGTGCGACTTTGTTATGCCATGACAGGTGCTGTATGCTTGGGTTTGTCATGAGTACACATCAAGGTGTTTGTACCATTGTTGCATATGTTAGATTGGCGGTGTTGTTAAAGACTGACAGGTGTCTCTCAGAATTCTGTATGTTTGTGTTGCAGAGGTCTGAGTGGCTACACTGCAGAGACTTGCTGGCAGTAGAGCAGCTCAGGATGGCATAGTTGCAAAGCAGAAATATAACATCAGCAAGGACCTTCTGTATATGTGCATGGTTACCTAGGTGCGTATGTGTAGAACAGTGTGTTAGGGGCAATGGGGGCAAACAGCTAAATCCTGCTTGCATACCCTGTGACAATGTATCCTACATTTGCTACATGTCACCTGGGTGCTCCACACCTACAAATGTAGGTGGTGCCAGATAGCATTTATGCATAGTAAGATGTGGGCTATTTAGGGCAAGCAGCTCCTCACAGGGCCTTAAAATGCATAACCATTGCACACGCATAGGCAAGACAGACACACTGCTACATGAGTGTACATTTGCACATACACACAGTTGCCCTTTATGAGATTAAAACTCTTACCTATCAAGTGGTATATACTACAGTACTATGTACTTATCACATGCGTCATGGAGCGTAAGTGTTCTGAGAGTGTCTGCCAGTGCTGTTAATGTGGATGACATCAGCAGGCCCTGTAAAGGAAGACAATGGGGGGTGATAACAGGGCCTGAAAATGTTAAACCATTGCACACAGATAGGTGAGACAGACACACTGCTGCAAGGGGGTATATTTACAGACACACACACACACACACACACACACACACACACACACACACACACACACACACACACTAAGTTGCTCTTTATGAGATTAGAGCCCCTACATATACAGTGGCTGCCACTGCTGTTAAGGTGGATGACATCAGCCGCTGTTGACAGAGAGGCCACTGTTGTGGAGGACGCTAGTCAGAGGGACAGAAAATGATTGGCCATTCCACAGACATAGGCCTGACAGGGATGTCTGTACTGCTGTATAGGAAATATGTACATATACATATATACACACATAAAGTGGGTGATGTGAGATTAGAACCTCTGCCTACCTACTAGTACACACTATAGCTCACAGTACTACTTGCATGCGCCATCGGTTACATTTAGTGTACAAGTGGCTGCAGCACTACATCACTCTACATCTTTATGTGGCTATATATAGATAGATAGATAGCTATATGTTATCTCTATATATCTATATATATAAATATATACATACACATACATACATACATATATATATATATATATATATATATATATATATATATATATCAATCTTCATCAATGACCTACCCACTATCACCCCCAAGGCCACCTGCAGTCAATATGCAGATGACTCTACAATAATCTGCACAGCATCCTCCTTAACTGAGCTCAATATCTTAACCCATAATACTTTCAGTGAGGTAGAAAAATGGTTTGCTGACTGTCAGCTTCTCTTAAACCCCAATAAAACCAAGCTCCTAATCTTTTCCCCCACTAGTAATACCTCTTTGCCATTTTTTACTTTAACTTCCAACAATGGCACTACTGTCTCCCCAGATACTCACACAAAACTCCTGAGGATCACAGTTGACGATACCCTAAAATATGACACCCATGTCAATCAAACAATCAAATCTGTCAACAAAAAACTGAGCTCCCTCTATAGGATCAAATCTTTCCACACCTCATTAGTAAGAACTACTATTGCCCAATCCACCCTACTCTATACCACCCCTCTTTACACTAACTTGAATAAAGCCTCTCTCACCAAACTTGCTAGCTGCTATAACCAAGTTGCCAGATTTGCCACAGGTACACCCTCTGGACCCTCCATTCTATCAACCTAACTCATCTAGGATGGCTTGAATGGCCTAGTCTTGTCCATTATAACCAACTCATTATAGCCCACAAGGTTTTATACCAACCTGAATGCACACCTGCATTAAATTATATCATTAAACCATATAGCAACCTGAGGTCCCTGCGTTCTGCTGACAAACTGCTGGTGCAAACGACTAAGAGCAAAAACGTGGCAAGGGACTCACTATTTGCCAACTCAGTAAGTAAAACCTGGAACTCACTACCTGCCCTACTCACTCTCCAACCCTCCCGAAACCCTGGTCAAAAAAAGCCTCAAACACCACCTCCAATCAAAATGGCATTGTCCCTGCGTAAACCCTGACTAACTACTACCTGTGGTTTGTGGAAACCCTGCCTAATCATATGCTGATAATGTCTGTACTCTTAAGGGACCTAGTCCTAATATGAATGTCTTAAATATTGTTACCTTACTGAAGTCAAACTTGTTGTCTGTATGACTGCACCTTACTGATGAATGTATTTTATATATATGTACGTTTACGCCTTACTGATTAATGTATTTTACATGTATTTTCAAATGCCTCTATTGTCTTTATGTAACTGTACTTTTCAAACTGGAGCTTTTTTCCCCGGGACTCCACTGAAAATGGACATATATCCAGTCGGACTTTCCTGGTAAACAAATGTAAAATAAATAAATAAATAAATATATATATATATATATATATATATATATATATATATATATATATATATATAAAATGTGCCACATATTGATGGATAAGGGTAATCATGTCTGAGGGGGATAGACAGAGACATATACATATACATACCTGCCTGTATGCACAGTGATATATTCACATCTCAGTTCTTTAGGCATATGAGCCATCAGACATGGGCCAAAATTTGCTAAGTGTAGGAGCATGCCCAGTGTGACCATCAATGCTTACAAGGTGACTCCAGGCCAGACCTACCTATACTTTAGTCCTGAATTTTGTGTGCTACAGCCAGTTGGCTGCTGCACCAGATTCACCAGTCCAGCATCTCCCTGATATTATGTCAAAGAGATTCCCTAGCTGTGTGCTGCACATAATATCTGAGTCATACCTAGGGTGTATACAGATTGTAATCGACTGTACAGGAACTGATGACAGACAATTGATTTACTGACGAGCTTTTATTCTATGTACTGTCTACATTTGTGTGGTCACTAGTTGATTCTTTTCCTTATATGTGGGCTTTGTCCCACTCCTGATCATGGATTTCTCCATATTTCCAGCTCTAAGTAGTTGTAGATATGCTGTGAGTGGGGTACATGATGTAACACCTCAAACAGAGTTACAGACATCTCACCTCTGAGTGTACATGTCTTGTAGGATGTCCAGCATTCTGCCCTATGAGTCTGCTCTGCTCTTCAGACAGTTGTATTGTTTTGGTAATATACAGCTACATGGTGCCCACTGACTTGCTGTAGGTACTGACAAAGTTATATGATGGCCTATACTTCCTGTTGCTACTCTGGCTTGTTACAACCTACTGTTATACTAGCCACCTTCTAGGTTACTCAGAGCATGTGTAATGTCCATAGCTGTGGCCCCCTGTCCCTCCATTTTCTCTGGTGTTGTCCAGCTTTTTTGTAGTAACAAATAGTGACATATTTTTTCAGTCTGTGGGACTAATACTGTGGGACTAATGAGTAATTCACATGCAAAATTGTAGGTGCAGCCAGCTTTGAACCATGAACACCATCAACCATGGTAATGTACTTACAATAAACGAGTTCACAACAAGAAAACTAACTAAAAAGTAACCAGTGGGGTGAAAAAACTAAATTTTGCCCAAATACAAGCAGCTGCCTATGGTAAACAGTTCAGTAACCTGCTTTACCAAGCCAGACTGTGATTTCAGAATCAGTTTTCTTCAGGATTTCTGCGCAAAAGAATTACAGCACTCTACCAGGTATATAATACAAGTCCCCATCTAATGGGATGCAGATGGGAGGATGCCGTTATGGGGAATAGGGATTACAACAGTAGGCTTCTAGTGCAGCTCTGGGAATGACATGTTGCTGATAGTCTGCTGTGCGAAAGCTACAGGCATGCCTTTCAACTCTGCCTGCTGTGACTTAGATCACAGCTGTGACCCTCTCATTCCCTCCAACAATGGTCGACTCCTGTATGAATGCCACTGGATTGTGGGTTAGACATAGTGACAGTGATTAATGGTGGACACAGATGGTGTATCACATGATGTACTGTCATTCAGCTCCTCTCAGTCTCTGAATGTCACACAGGAATAGTTCAGACATTGTACCGGTCTCCTTGACTGTCCCTGATGTACTCTGGCTGGGTCACTCTTTTGTCAACTTTCATATATCATTGCTTGACAGCTATGGCTACCATACCTGGCAACCCTGTACAGCAGGACTGCAGACCATAGCCATTAGTAGTGGGGGGACACAAGCCCAACCCCAGCGACAGAGTATATATAATGATTATACAATGTAAAGGTATGAATACAGTAACAGATGTTAATGTAGCATAAATTGTTTTTGATGGTTCTGGCATGTGACAGCCAGTGTCTCCACATTCTAAGAAAAATCAACAATTATTGTCCAACTGTTTGCCAGACATTCACATGTTTCTGGCAAAGGGAGCACATATATCACGTCAGCGCACATTCCACAAACATCTGCGTACTGGAGAAGTAGGACATCTACAGGGAAGACACCCTACAGCACATTTGCATTGCTGTCTTTGTTGCATACAGATGTTGCTGGAGTATCTCAATATACTCATAATAACACACACCTATTTAATGAACATTGTCTGTCTAACATGGTAGTGAGATGTTGGCCATAGGGGACACAACACAGTAGATGGCATTGATGGGACAGTATACATTCAGCACACTCATTCATGGCACACAGTGACATAACTCGTATTGCTACTATGTTGCTGATAGCCACATACAGACTGTGTTGATAGAGAGTATGATGTGGGAGGTAGCAGTGCATAGTGCAGGCCAATCTGGATGTGCAGGTTGTGTTTCCCTATTCTTGTCTTTCATAAAGGATGTATAGATGGAGGCACCCACTGTTTACAGCTGCAGAAAATTATGTGATCCTGGATGGCCTAAGATTCCATCACGTCATTCTGCTCTCCAGGACTCGCCACAATCTTGAGCAATGTTCTGCAGTGTAGTCTGTCATTGTCACAGCAGTCAACTGCATAGGGCTACAGCACAGAAGCTATGAGCAGGTCCATCACAGGGTGATGGGCATGGTAAATGCTGCATGGCAAAAGGCTGCTGCTGTGGCCAGGGGCCGTGCTGCTATTGGTGGAGGGCCTGCAGCAGTATAACTACTCTCGGCCACAGAGAAATTCCTGGTAAACCTGGGATCAACCACCAGCTCCCAAGCATCCATCAACCATCCATCATGGAGGTGGATGCCACAGCCTCCACAGCAGTGGAGCATCCAGGTAAGCCTCCTGTGTGTATCACTATAATACTGTATCAGTCATTGTGGCAGCCTCTGCATACCAGTGCACAAATTTCAGGTCAATCTGCATTGGAGGGGGAGTTGTTTGTAATGTACACCTGTGTACACATATTCAGAATGTCAGCAAAGTAGGCAGTATCACAGTACCTACTGTACATGTTGCTATACACACATATTATCCTGTAACAATGTCACATTTGTTATTGCTAACAATACCGCTCCCTCACCTTTCCATAGGTATGTTAGGTGTGGCCGGAGTCCAATGTCCTGTACCCGGTGAGTTTGATAATGATTTTGTATGGTTCATATATACCCAAACAATGGTAAGGGCTGCCATTTTGCTGTATACACAACTGATATGTTTAGCTAGAGTACAGTACTTGTATGTTCAGTCTCAGAGGGGTTAACTACAGTGCATTGTATCAGTAATTACAGTAGTGTATGTCTAGGATCTGTAACATATTTGCACTTATTTTTGTGAAGGTCCATGCAGTCTGTTATGCAGGGGGCGATAGTATGCTGAAGACAGGTACACTGTGTTTAGGTGTAGGTCTATCACATACACTGGCATATTGCTAATCTCACAGGTGTATATCAGTGGCAGCATTAACCAGACATAGCTGCAGTGCATGTGGTTTACATGGCCTGTCTTGTGTATGTATGTTGTAGTCTTCTTGTGTGTTGTGCATGGGATCAGAAATAAGATGTGGTATGTGTACTGCAGTTGTAGCACCTCACCTGTATATATGTGTGTGTGTGTGTGTGTGTGTGTGTGTGTGTGTGTGTGTGTGTGTGTGTGTGTGTGTGTGTGTGTATCACCATACATAATAGTGCAGGTAGTAATGTATTTATTTTGTCTTCTTCTTCTCAGGTGACTCTGGGGGTTGGAGTTTGTCCCCTTCACAACCTGATGTCAGTGTCTCATCAGACTCGGATGATGATGGTGGACATAGTGAGGAACAGGCGGGGTTGTCGGGGGCTGAATCTGTCCCATGGTTTGATATCCCACTTCCTCCCCCTTTGTCCCTACACACAGTCAGTATGCCCACACATACCCAGTCCCCTGCAGCCACAGATATCGGACAGTCAGAGTGTGATGGAATTGAACAGGAGAGTGTGGTGACAATGGCATCAGTGAGTGTAGATACTAGCCATAGCCAGAGGGCTGGTGAAATACCACACAGGCAGATTGACAGGGGTGTTCAAAGAAGGATTGTTGCCCATCCACCACCTGTCACAGGCTTCATATCATGAGTCACCCGATGCATGTTGTGGTCCATCACGGAGGCACAGGCATGTTCCAAATGCAACACTAGATGGATGCTCAGGATCATGGATGCATCACTGTCTAACATCTGTGACTCCCTTCACCACATTGGTGATGCCATGCATCATTTCACTGATGTAGTACACAGATGGTGGAATGAGACATTGTCAGTCCTTGACCGCACATTGTCTGTGCTAGAACATGTGGTGGGAGTAGGGCGTTGGACATGTGGGTGTAGGTCAGCAACAGCATCTGCTGAGAGTCCAGGTGGCAGTGCACACTCACAGTCCCATAGTGGCAGTACCTTCAGCACTACAACAGGGAGGGTGCTGTCCACACCATGACATGGCAGGCCATGGGCACGTGGTCCTGGGTGGTCCCATGAGGGACACAGGCCCAGCAGATACCAGTTACCATCAGCAACTAGTACTACATCTGACCCTGGGCATGGTAGTTCCAGTGCCACTCCTGGCAGAGCCAGTTCCCGTGTTTGTGGCCAGAGACAGTAAACTGTCCATTCTGTTATGTACAGTCCACAGCTGTCCAACATACCCATGTGTAGGGCTAGCACATGGTTTGACTGTGTACACGTACACAGTCATACATCACTGTCACATGCAGGTCAGCAACAGACACAGATGGCACCTCTCCATGGCCCAGGTGACCAGCACCCCTTCCTGACTCCCACAAATGATGTCAACTGTTTAGCACAGCCTAGGCCCCTGGCACCCCCACACCACACCCTGTGCATGTGATAATACCTGTACTGCAGTCCTGCAATCCATACCATCAATGCAGGGTCATGCAAATATGTGTCTGATGCACAGTGTGACTATAGCACAGTACATGACATGTTGTAGTGCAACTGTGTTATGCCATGACAGGTGCTGTATGCTTGGGTTTGTCATGAGTACACATCAAGGTGTTTGTATCATTGTTGCATATGTTAGATTGGCGGTGTTGTTAAAGACTGACAGGTGTCTCTCAGAATTTTGTATGTTTGTGTTGCAGAGGTCTGAGTGGCTACACTGCGGAGACTTGCTGGCAGTAGAGCAGCTCAGGATGGCATGGTTGCAAAGCAGAAATATAACATCAGCAAGGACCTTCTGTATATGTGCATGGTTACCTAGGTGCGTATGTGTGGAACAGTGTGTTAGGGGCAATGGGGGCAAACAGCTAAATCCTGCTTGCATACCCTGTGACAATGTATCCTACGTTTGCTACATGTCACCTGGGTGCTCCACACCTACAAATGTAGGTGGTGCCAGATAGCATTTATGCATAGTAAGATGTGAGCTATTTAGGGCAAGCAGCTCCTCGCAGGGCCTTAAAATGCATAACCATTGCACACGCATAGGCAAGACAGACACACTGCTACATGAGTGTATATTTACACATACACACAGTTGCCCTTTATGAGATTAAAACCCTTACCTATCAAGTGGTATATACTACAGTACTACGTACTTATCACATGCGTCATGGAGCTTAAGTGTTCTGAGAGTGTCTGCCAGTGCTGTTAATGTGGATGACATCAGCAGGCCCTGTAAAGGAAGACAATGGGGGGGTAACAGGGCCTGAAAATGTTAAACCATTGCACACAGATAGGTGAGACAGACACACTGCTGCAAGGGGGTATATTTACAGACAGACAGACACACACACACACACACACACACACACACACACACACACACACACACACACACACACACACACACACTAAGTTGCCCTTTATGAGATTAGAGCCCCTACGTATAGAGTGTCTGCCACTGCTTTAAAGGTGGATGACATCAGCCACTGTTGACAGAGAGGCCACTGTTGTGGAGGACGCTAGTCAGAGGGACAGAAAATGATTGGCCATTGCACAGACATAGGCCTGACAGGGATGTCTGTACTGCTGTATAGGAAATATGTACATATACATATATACACACATAAAGTGGGTGATGTGAGATTAGATCCTCTGCCTATAAATATATACATACACATACATACACACACACACACATATATATATATATATATATATATATATATCAATCTTCATCAATGACCTACCCACTATCACCCCCAAGGCCACCTGCAGTCAATATGCAGATGACTCTACACTAATCTGCACAGCATCCTCCTTAACTGAGCTCAAAATCCTAACCCAGAATACTTTCAGTGAGGTAGAAAAATGGTTTGCTGACTGTCAGCTTCTCTTAAACCCCAATAAAACCAAGCTCCTAATCTTTTCCCCCACTAGTAATACCTATTTGCCATTTTTTACTTTAACTTCCAACAATGGCACTACTGTCTCCCCAGATACTCACACAAAACTCCTGAGGATCACAGTTGACAATACCCTAAAATATGACACCCATGTCAATCAAACAATCAAATCTGTCAACAAAAAACTGAGCTCCCTCTATAGGATCAAATCTTTCCACACCTCATTTGCAAGAACTACTATTTCCCAATCCCACTTACTATCCACCCTACTCTACACCGCCCCTCTTTACACTAACTTGAATAAAGCCTCTCTCACCAAACGTGCTAGCTGCTATAACCAAGTTGCCAGATTTGCCACAGGTACACCCTCTAGGACCCTCCATTCTATCAACCTAACTCATCTAGGATGGCTTGAATGGCCTAGTCTTGTCCAATATAACCAACTCATTATAGCCCACAAGGTTTTATACCAACCTGAATGCACACCTGCATTAAATTATATCATTAAACCATATAGCAACCTGAGGTCCCTGCATTCTGCTGACAAACTGCTGGTGCAAACGACTAAGAGCAAAAATGTGGCAAGGGACTCACTATTTGCCAACTCAGTAGATAAAACCTGGAACTCACTACCTGCCCTACTCACTCTCCAACCCTCCCTAACCCTGGTCAAAAAAAGCCTCAAACGCCACCTCCAATCATAATGGCATTGTCCCTGCTTAAACCCTGACTAACTACTACCTGTGGTTTGTGGAAACCCTGCCTAATCATATGCTGATAATGTCCGTACTCTTAAGGGACCTAGTCCTAATATGAATGTCTTAAATATTGTTACCTTAGTGAAGTCAAACTTGTTGTCTGTATGACTGCACCTTACTGATGAATGTATTTTATATATATGTACGTTTGCGCCTTACTGATTAATGTATTTTACATGTATTTTCAAATGCCTCTATTGTCTTTATGTAACTGCACTTTTCAAACTAGAGCTTTTTTCCCCGGGCCTCCACTGAAAATAGACATATATCCAGTCGGACTTTCCTGGTAAACAAATGTAAAATAAATATATATATATATATATATATATATATATATATATATATATATATATATATAATGTGCCACATATTGATGGATAAGGGTAATCATGTCTGAGGGGGATAGACAGAGACATATACATATACATACCTTCCTGTATGCACAGTGATATATTCACATCTCAGTTCTTTAGGCATATGAGCCATCAGACATGGGCCAAAGTTTGCTAAGTGTAGGAGCATGCCCAGTGTGACCATCAATGCTTACAAGGTGACTCCAGGCCAGACCTACCTATACTCCAGTCCTGAATTTTGTGTGCTACAGCCAATTGGCTGCTGCACCAGATTCACCAGTCCAGCATCTCCCTGATATTATGTCCAAGAGATTCCCTAGCTGTGTGCTGCACATAATATCTGAGTCATACCTAGGGTGTATACAGATTGTAATCGACTGTACAGGAACTGATGATAGACAATTGATTTACTGACAAGTTTTTATGCTATGTACTGTCTACATTTGTGTGGTCACTAGTTGATTCTTCTCCTTATATGTGGGCTTTGTCCCACTCCTGATCATGGATTTCTCCATATTTCCAGCTCTAAGTAGTTGTAGGTATGCTGTGAGTGGGGTACATGCTGTAACACCTCACACAGAGTTACAGACGTCTCACCTCTGAGTGTACATGTTTTGTAGGATGTCCAGCATTCTGCCCTATGTGTCTGCTCTGCTCTTCAGACAGTTGTATTGTTTTGGTAATATACAGCTACATGGTGCCCACTGACTTGCTGTAGGTACCGACAAAGTTATATGACGGCCTATACTTCCTGCTGCTACTCTGGCTTGTTACAACCTACTGTTATACTAGCCACCTTCTAGGTTACTCAGAGCATGGGTAATGTCCATAGCTGTGGCCCCCTGTCCCTCCATTTTCTCTGGTGTTGTCCAGCTTTTTTGCGGTAACAAATAGTGACATATTTTTTCAGTCTGTGGGACTCCTACCATAGGAGTAATTCACATGCAAAATTGTAGGTGCAGCCAGCTTTGAACCATGAACACCATCAACCATGGTAATGTACTTAGCCCAGTAAGCCAAACCAGCCACCAGAAAGTGAAGTTTAACTCTTGACACTATCAACAGCAGACAGACATAACTTTTACCCCTACATATTGAGGAAATAGGACATGTCGTCAAGTTGTTTGGGACAGCCCTGGGACTGTGTGGTCAGCTGCTATGACATTGCTAACATACTGTTACTGAAGTTGTATGGGAACATGGCTGTGCCATGCTGGGATAACAGCAGAGAACTAACAGGTATGTGAGACAAAAAGTACTCTCTGTCCTATGGCCCCACTGTTTGGCACTTCCTTCACATACTTCAGTGGGTTTTGCTGCCTTGTGGCCTACTGCATATTATGGGGCAGCCGGTATTGGACAGAGAGTACTTTTTGTCTCACATACCTGTTAGTTCTCTGCTGTTATCCCAGTAGCCCACTCTATTCCCTTGCATACATGCAGTAGGTCCATACATATGCTACCATAGTCTAGTAGCCCATACATTTGTTGTAAAGAAGAGTGACTTGCCTTCTGACTGCAGCAGTTGAGATAACAGAGCTTCAGGCTGACTAAGTCTGATGCACACAGTACACAGCCAATACATGGTAAGGTACAGGTTGTGTGGTGTGGCTGGCATCCTTTTTACTATGTACGTGAGTTGGAGTGAGGTGTCAGTCCCTAGGACCCTATGTTGGCAGTGCATGTGTTATGTGTTGACTTTTTGCCAAGACCAGAGCATACTGGGCATGCCTATGTCTGCCTAGTGGGACAGGCTCAGGGGATTCCTCATCCAAGTCCCCTGTGGCTATGGGGACCTTGGCACTGGTGGGGGGTTGTGTGTCACTTCCCTGTGATGATCCTGCTGCAGCTGTTTCCGCAGGATCATATTGTGTAACATGGGACATACTGTGAACATCTGTGCACATGTGGCTGGAGAGTACTGCAGGGCTCCACCAGATATATCAAGGCAGCAGAACCATGACTTAAGCAGTCCAAACGCATGCTCTATGATGTTGCTAGTTTGTGTGTGTGCCTCATTATGTCATTCTTCAGTAGGTGTGTGTATGCATTTCTGATGGGTGTCATCATCCATGGTTCCAGTGTGTAGCCAGAATCCCCCAGTAGATGGCCATATGGGATGTCCCCCCTGGAAAACCTCTGGTACAGCTGTGATGCATGCCATATATGGGAGTCATGATAACTGCCAGGGCTGCCAGCACACACTCATGATAATGCCCTGGGCATTGCACACGATCTGGCCGTTGATGGAGTGATACCCCTTGCGGTTGATGTAGACTCTACCCTCCTCACCAGGTGGTGCTTTTATGTGTACATGAGTGCAGTCTATGGCACCCAGTACCTCAGGGTAGTGTGCTATATGGTAGAAGAGATGCATACTGCTGGCCTTCTCCTCAGGGGTGTGGGGTAAATAAGTGTGCTCACTGGCATGTGTTTGCATGGCAGCCAGAAAATGGAGGAGTGCCCTGGATGCAGGTGCCTCTGAGACCCCCATCATGTCCCCAGTTCGTCTTTGAAAAGTACTTGTAGCTAGTATTCTAAGGGCTACAAATACCTTTGTTTCCACTGGGATGGGTTCCACTATGTTGGCTCTGGTTCTGAGTTGAGGGCAGCAGAGCTCAATGAGTTCTTGTAATGTTTCCCTGTCCACCAGTAGTGCTCTACAATCCCCAGCTCATGTAACTCCTGGAAGGTTACCCTGGGCCTGAACACTCTTAATCTTCACAGTATAGGCCTATTGTCAGCATCAGCACTGACCTCAGCCTCTAGCACATACAGATGTAGCAGAGCAGCAGCAGCCCCTAGCATTCTGTTAGTTAAAATTCCCAAGTCTGTACTCCAAAGGTGCAGAGTATGGGTGAGAAATCAGATTGTAGGGTGTATGCATACTTTAAAGTGGTGTGCTGCAGATGCAACCTGTGTGATTGGCTGACTATTATGCATTCCACCTGCCAGGTATATCATTGAGGGGTTTGGATGGCCCAGTGTTAGTGAAAGAGGGCTTATTAGTCATTTAGACATGATTGGCTTTCCCAAGCTATTTCCTTTTTTTTTTAAATGCCTTACCTGCTAATAACGGCAGCATGGCGCACAAACCCGAGCCACAACTATAAACACTGCTTGGCAGTCTGGACACACCCCATGCATGGGCATGCTCAGCATACCTTAACCCAGCTAAAATATGTGCCCTGCAGCTAAACAAAGCTAGACACCCTCCCCCCTGCTTAGCTGAGCTGAGTGATGTGCAAACAGGTGCCGTTGAGCTCCAATCCTCTTACACTTATAGTGACACACCCCTTTTTTTATGTCAGCTACCTGTTCTATTGACATCAACATGGTTCTGGGGCTACACGGGTTTTATCTGTGGACACAGTTGCCCTTTTTTTCTGTTCAGTAACCCCAGCTCATTTGCATACAAGTCCTTGCACATAACCTGGAAACTTCACTATTCCAGGGCCTGCCTCCTTAGCAACCACTGACATCTACCATTGTACATACCACATGCATGGCACTATAATGCATTATTCTCACATATCTCTTATTTTCAGTTTTTAAACATTTTAATTTTTTTTTTTTTGCATAACAGCATGTTTGCATGTTGCTGCGTGCTGCACAAACATAATATGGGTATTAAAACAAATATTATTTTATATTATTTTGCATTGTTTTTTGAACTCACAGAGCATAGTTTCGCACATATCTGTGCCTAACATGACATTTCTGACCTTCTAATTGGGCTTTTACAGCCTCTGTTCAATTTTTACATTTCTGTACACTGCTATTTTCCGTGTACACTTCTGACACCAACGCAGGTTCTGTACAGATACCTAGCTGTTTCCTAGATCACAAAAACACCCTAATCTGCATGGATTTCACCTGTTTCTGAGGTGATTGTCATGCCACGGGCACTTGTGTCCGTATGCTCGTGCACACCCCTCTGCTCTGTTTACAGGATTGCACAGATGCCGGTTATGGTGTTGGATACGTGACATTCTGCCTACATGGAAAATCACTCAGTGTAGGCTTTATTGAATTCCCCCTTTGTTACCACTGTGTTAGCAATGAAAAAAGTAAGAACTAAGAAATGGAAATTAGAGCTGTTTCCATCATTCATGGACCTTTGGAATGTGGCAGATCAAATACACATAAATATAAAATAATAGGTGAAAAGGCAGTTTCCAAAAGTAAATGTTAAGTGAGCTTCAAACTGTTTTCCTTTCCGAACTGCAACTAATCTTCATGATATATTAGATGCGACACTTATTTGTCATTACAACTATATATGTGCATGTTTCCCCGTTAATCAAAGAATTTTTTAAATTTGTAATTATTTGTTATTGCAAGTAGAGACAAAGGGTGCATGATTCGATGCCACCTGTGAAACAATCAATGGAGATGCATAATTTTGTGAAGCTGTTTCCGTCAGATTCTGAAATGTGAGAAATTAATAAAAATTAAGGTTGCCAATATGTTAAATAGACACATTTTTTTCTAAATGTTTACAGTGTTTGAATATCAAAGACTACCAACTCATAAGTTAAGTGGATTTGTTCTGGTTTACCTTTATAAAGCCAAATCACAGTGGTCCGAATGCTCATATGAGCGACTCGTAACCACGAAAGTCAAAACGGCAATAGTCCTTAATGTTCGAAATACAGCAAATCGAAAAGCATATTCGCTGTTTTTTGAACATTAATGTCGAATGAAAAAGAAGAAGTGTAAAGCAGGTGGGCAAGCCACACTGCAACCCCCATCTCCCCTCTATTTTAATATTCTAACTCCGAGATCACACGACAGTGGGGAAAGGGACCATTTTCCGAACCCCACTATAGTACAATCTGCCCCACAATGTCGAATGTGCAATGATTGAATGTCACTGTGCATTCGCTCATTGCACATTCAAATCTTTTTTCGTTCGACATTTGCAAACTTTACAAACAGCCTTTCGAAAAATTGCTGTTCGCCTGAGTGTGAATCGCCTTTCTAAAGGTAAACCTCTGTTCTAAATATTTGTACAGACTGACTATAAATTAAAAACTACCAATAAACAAATCAAGTAACCTTTGCTCTTAATGTTTCCAATTATTTTGAAGACTAAAGACTACCAATACATAAGTTAAATTTATTAACATCCTCAAAGTCAGCATCAATTGCCTTTTACCCATCTTTACATGGGGTTGGGATGCCACATCAACATTAGTCAAATTGACCAAATCACCTACTGCCAAGTTAAACCAATAAAATTTGTTATAAATGTTTACATTTTAGAAGATTAAAGGCTACCAGTACATAAGTTAAATAGGTATCTGCTGTAAATGAGACTACCAGTACCCCAAGCTAAGTTTTATACTCAGTATAGTAACTTTGGAACATTTGAAACTGTCCTGTTATGAAGAATTTTTTTAAGCAAATTATCCACCTGCCTGTGCTTAGTTAACCCCTAATTCATCATCTGGTCGATAGTTAGTAACAATGTGTGATCTTAACTGTATTTATTGAAAAATGTTGTAAACTCACTTATTTTAAGAAGTGTATTTGTGGCTCTGTTACATTGCTGGTATGTGATGAGTGATATGTTGTATTAAAATTTGATATAAATGTCTTCATTTGTTGTTGTTATAATCTTTTCTTCTGTGTTAATAAAACGCCTATGCATTCTTCAGTAACTGCCACCGAATCTTTATCATCCCCTGAATTACCACTAACACAGCCAGATAGGAGCTTGGTTTAATATCCTATTATATATATATATATATATATATATATATATATATATATATATATATATATATATATTTGAGTACAATGAACAGAACTATATTCAACTTCACAGCAACAATGATTTCAGAACCATACTGACATATAATACTGCATCATTAATTACAGTATCACAATTTGAATTATATTTGTAAAAGACACAGTGAATTAAATGTAGTTTACAGTGCATGTACTTACTGCATAGTCGTTCAGTGATAAGAGTTCTGTTTCACAGATCCAGGGTTGCGGGCTCATTCTTGATCTCTGGTCACTGTGCAGTGTTGGAAGTTCTCTCTTTGTCTATATAGTTTCTCTTTAGGTACTCTGGGTTTCTTCCTGCCTCTCAAAAACTGGTTAATTGGTTAGACCAAAGTTTCTACACACACACACACACACACACACACACACACACACACACACACACACACACACACACTGATACACTGCTACATAATTTATTTACCCTTACATTTGTGGACTTGACCATGGCTAAAAAGAATCCAGGAAGGGTCAACTGACGTACCTCCTTAAAAATAAATAAATAAATAATATTAAAACTAAATATATTGTAAATGAATGAAGTACCATGGTTTCAGCAGAATATGTCCAACACACAATTATTTAATAAAATTTAGTTTGTTGTTTATAATTCATATTTGAGTTTTGGCACACTGAGTACAGAGCAGAAACTTAACATTTAATTATGCAATAGATAGCTTGTACATACACAGTTAATATCAAACCATGCAAAGTAGGCTTTTCTATATTATCTTTTCTCAGTATGTTATTCTGCAGCTTTCCACTGGATAGCTGATTTTCTTCTGGACAATCTCATAGAAGTATTTTACAGATAGTGAGGTAAGATGCTTCCAGTATGGGTTCAGCTTAGAAAGGTAATAACACTGAATTATGAAGATCAGAAAATAGGTTCAGTTAGCTGCCTCCTCAAGCTCTGCTTTCTAAAATTAAGCTTGTGATATCAACATGTTTTCATATATTTAGAGCTTATTACTAAATTTTCATCACAATCTCATCTTCTCAATAGTGTAATGCATTGGAATTAACATTTTGAACTGAGATTTAGAAGCTGCAATAAACAAGTACATTTTATGTTTGTACTGTTTTATAAACAGTATGTACTATGTATATATTGCTGCTCAACCTAGCTGGCCTTTAACTACTGTTTTTTTCTGATGATATGGTGAGTGCTAGAAAAGTGAAAAAAATGTGCTAGAATATATCTTTTTTCTATGAATTCTTTAAATATAGCTTTCATTTTCTCTATCATCAGGAATACATCTAAATAAGTTATTTCTTCAGTGTTAACCTCATGAGTAAATGACAAAAACTCTGTAGTGGTTTCCCTAGACCACCAGTTTCTGGAGGAGTGCAATAACCTAGTAGGGATGTGTACTAGAAGAGGTTATCCTAGCTACTTGCTTCAAGAGTTAGTTATCAAAGTGCAAAATAAAAGATTTTATGGTCACTTTAAACCTATTTTGAATGGAGGATAAACTATTATACATAACCAGTCCAATACTAATCTAAGAGGAAGCACAGTTGCTTATACTACTTGTAATTTTACTACTAATGTTATTACTACCTTCAGTTTGAATTATAACTTGGTAAGACAAATATTATATAAAACTGGGTATTCTTTCATGAAGATTAATTTGTGAGTGATCAGATAGGGGACAAACCTAAAACAGTTTTTCATAGAGGTTTAAATTTTAAAACCATTTTAGAGAACTTGAACTTGAAAGGAACTAAGAAGCTACCCCTAATGAAAAATGTGTTTTTTGACCCTATTGTAAGTTTATCAACGTAGGAGGGGTTTTTCACATTAGGGGACACCAATATAAAATTCAAGGTATATAAACTGTGATGCCCGAGGAGTATTGTATGGAGATTTTTGTCAAGAATACGCATGTTTTCACATGGGAAAACTTTCTAAGGCTTCATCCCTTTAGAATGGGTCTTAATGGTACTTTTTTGTGTTTATATTACCCTGTCGTACGATTTAAATAACAAACACTATTTCATCGTACTTAAAATATCTAAACCACAAAATATCGAACATACAGAACAGCAAATGTTTTCCCAGGGAAAAAATTTGCTGTTCCGAAACACAAACACACAACAAAAGCACACTAAAATAAATAAACCACACACATACACTTAACACAACCATAATTCTAACTCTACACTACTACCTATCCACTCACCTTAACCCATCCCTAACCCTAAAGTCCTTAACTACCGCACACTTACCTTACCCGCTCCTTAACCCTAAAGTCCCTAACTACCGCACACTCACCTTACCCGCTCCCTAACCTAAAGTCCGTAACTACTGCACACTCACCTTACCCGCTCCCTAACCCTAAAGACCCTAACTACCGCACACTCACCTTACCCACTCCCTAACCCTAAAGTCCTTAACTATCGAACAGTCACCTTACCCGCTCCCTAACCCTAATGTCCCGAACTATCGCACACTCGCCTTACCCTGATCCATTCCCACACTTACCTTAACCCTGTCCATAACCTCTGTTCACATACTTACCTTAACCCGGTCCGTAACCTTCCCACCACAGTAGAGTAAACAGCGAAGCCATGGAACAGACAACCGAAATCTTACCCTAGGTAATATTTCAAAGTTCCATGGCTTCACTATTTTGAGTTTTCAACAAAAATCGGTCGATATTAAAGCATTTGAAGTTTAAAAACTTTGATATTATAATATAGACCCACTTTTTCATTGAGACCACTGCCCTGATCTGCTTTTAACCTAATCATCCAGTTGACCTTCCTTGTTCCAGTAAGGTTCCTAATAAAGTGATAATTGCTGAGTGTTATTAAAATATATATAGTGCTATTACATACATTTTTATATACATTTCTTATATATGCATATTGCTGTTATTTTATATTACTCTTTATATTATTTGTTTTAAACATATAAATGTGGATCAGTACCGAAACTGTATTGACATATTTTTAGGAATGCTTGAATGATTTTATTTTTTGTATAGGTTGTTTTATTAGTTTAATTGTTTTTTATTAAACATATCCTATATTTATGCTTGGTTTAATATAATGCTTCAAGTGATTGGTTCAACCTGATTGCTTCACTTTGATTGATGCTTGCATATATAAGTATAATAGCTCATTCATTTTCTGTAGAAGGTCTGCTGAAGCAGATGTGAAAGCACTTACCTTTTTAATTTTATAAGCAAATAAATGTTTTTTATAATTCCTGGCACTGTTTTATTCTGCTTGTATTTGCTGTTATATATTAAAGTTTATTTGGTAATATCTAAGCTGTGCCATACTTCCTTAGCTTACGTGGTAGTTTGTTTTAATTATAGGTTTGTGCTGGTCCAGTTCATTTTCATCTATATTGCTTTTACTTTATTAATAATCAAAATATCTTCTGAATAATTAATGTTTAATAATGTAATTTTTGCTAATTGTTTATGGCAATGAGCAATTCAAGGATAATATATGGCTATGATAATGGTGGGACATTTTTGGGGGTTAGCAGATTAAGAAAGTGTTTCCTAGACAAAGTATGTAGGGAAAATATTTGGTAGGTGGGAAGATAACAGAGATATGATTAGTAGGGTGTACTGGAACAGGTAGGGCTGCATGGCAGAGTAAGGCATGCCATTTAGGGCTGTGGACTCTTATTGGCCAGGAGGATGGTTATATGGAGAGTCTATCTCTACTAAATGATTTGTTGGGCCTAGCCTGAGAAGGCAAGAAGATGCAGAGGAGGGTGGGGGTCATAAAGATGACTAATTTGAATGTGGAAGGAGTGCAGAACCAAAGACAGAAATTGGATGATTTCTAAACCTGTTAAGGAAGGAGTAGAGGTACCTTTATTAAAATAACTGAAATGGAAGAAAAAGAATTAAAATTGAAAAGAAAGGATTTATACTGATAGGTATAAATGCATATAAAGGTGAAGGAAATGGGGACTGGGGTTTTTGAGGTTGAAACAAATGACAGAAAGATAATTGTTGTATGACTAGAAAGGATGACAAGTATTAGTAGAATGGGAGATAGAATGGGAAAAAAATGTTAAGGCAGTGTTTTATTGACCTAACAAGGCCAGGACAGAAGTGACAGAAGTATGTATAGGTAGTACTGATAAAGCGAGGGACATACCTTACCAAATTCCTTGGTATTTAACAGTTTTGAGGTCAAAATAATAGGATGTCATGAATTCCCAAGTGTTCCCTTTAATTTCTGATTTTTTTGAGTTTTTTTCCTTAACTTTATGGCTGATGTCACCACGCATTGTCAGCACACAGGGGCGTGCATGATGATGTCAGCTTCATGAAGCAGACTGCTTGTCAGAGTGAAAGTGAAACTCAAATTTGAAGTTCAAAATTTCAATGCCCAGCCAGCAACAGTGAGCAGAGTGGATGGATTGTAAATAAGAAACCAAAACCATGAGTGACTCGATTGAGTATAAACATCTCTTTTTGCTAATATTTAATAGAACAGTACATTTTTTTTTTATCTGGGACTGGTTAAGTTTTACATTAACTTCCTTTCCACAGCCTGCAGTAGACATGGGTGTTAGAGAGAATGCTGTGTGAGAAGATAAGGAGGACACATTCATATCATGTTTTTATATAACAGGATTCATGGTAGGTGACTAAACATTCCTTTCTGAAGTTCGGTAACGTAAAGAATAAGTAGTGTGATATCGGTATGAGGCAGGTGTATAAGTGAAAAACCTGAAAGCACAGCCCTGCTGGCATCCTGATAAAACTACTTTTAAGGATGAAATGGGGGGATGACACTTGATGTCCTCAAGCCCGGTATTAGAAATAACAACAGATATGTGTATGCTATTTGCCGACTGATGAGGGCTTCAAAGAAGTGAGCTATTATTAGCCTAGTGAGATTTCTAGTGGTTTTTGTTTACAATGAAACTTCTGATTCAGGTGTGTGTTGTCTATGAGAAAATTATTTTATTTAGCATTTATTTACTGGGAACTTCCAATTTGGAACAAGCCAATTTCCAGAGGAGACCCAGAGAGAAATGCTCCAGATGCATGCCTTTGTAATGTGGGAGGAAATCCACACAAATGCAGGAAGGACATGTAGACTCCACATAGAAAGCACCCCAGTCGAGAACAGAACTGGAAAAGCTCTTGCTGTGAGGCGACAACACAAACTGCTGCACCACTGCACCGTCCAGTGAAAAAGAAATACTCATAAAATTTAGAATGAAATATACATTGCATTTTTTCTACATTTAAATGTTACAGAAAATTGTTGCACTGTGCTTGAAACAATAAAAGTGTTGACTTCTGCAGGAGTTAGTCATCCTGTGTCAGTAAAGGGAATGCAAGTACTTTTCATTAGCTGAAGGTGTTTGTACCCGAGCAGGTTCTTATTTTTTTTATTTTACCAGGAAAACATCATGCCCCATTCATCAGCCTGTTAGCCCATATGCTATGTAGTCCTGCTGCCTTTACACATCCACCAGTCATCACTATGTGTTGCTTCTCACTGCAGAGGTGTTTACTTCAGAAGAGTCTTTATCTTTTTCAAACTTAGGAATAGATGAGAGATGTCATAGGTTTGTTGATTCTTAGCAAACATAACCAAAAAGGCCATTATAAAGGTCAGCCATATCACCTATTGTTGTGAAATTAATAACATCCCCATTATATACATGTTCTTCACATATTTCAGGTGAAACGTTTCAGTCAGCATCCAAACTGGTTTTAAGGGTTGTCAGGAAAGTACTGTGGTTAATATGTAAGGGGAACGCATTCCAAATTTGTGGATACATTGATTAGCTACATGGCAGCTGCTATTGTAATTATGACGGTATAAGTTTAGATCACTAGAGCAGGTATTTGCTGTACTGCACTGAGTAGAAGAAGTAGTCCAAACAGTTTGGAAATGGTGTCCAAGTCTTCATGACTGGATCATAATTAAGTGGAACGTTATCTGTATAGTATGCAGTGCTGCCGCTAGATTTTCAAAAGGAAACTATGCTAAATTTCTTGGCATGTATGATATAAACCCATTATTAACACACCATGCACTTGGCTGGTCTAGCCCTTCCAGAATAATTTGAGTATCAAAATGGAATATGTGTATATGCGTATGTAAATATCTCTGTTTGCTTTGTGATGTGGTCAGTACAGTAGCTGCTATCTAGACTGGACTGCTTTAAATGAAAGTAAAGCACACATTAAAGTGCTTACATTTTTATTTATATTCATGTGCTACCTGCTAAAATCATTGCATTTGGTGTTAAATGCTATTAATATTTCTGCATTTAGCTGCTTGTTATGTTAATTGTGTACATACATCTTTGTACATTATTGCACATTATTAGAGCAGTTAACTTCAGATAGGAGTCATGGATAATACTGGTGGAGCCAAGTGCAGATTGCTTGTTTGTTTGCAGATCATCTGTTGCTGTATTTGCTGAGTTTTGTGTTATTTAATATTAGTGTAGAAGCAAGCAGTTAATTTTATTTTTATAAAAGGAAATTGTATTTTAATTTTACACAAGTTCAAAGTTTGATGTAAGCTCAAATGTTAATATAAATATATCACTATTGCTCTGGTTTTATTTTGTGTTAAATATTTTGTCTGTTTTTTCAATTTGCATTTAAAAGATGGTATCCCACAATTCCATTGGACTGGATGAGGTCACATAATTATGTATGGAAATGTTATGTTCGTCAGTGTACAGATTTTTGGCCAGTTGTACTTACTTTTCATGAGACTTTGTCCAGATTTTTGAGGATTCCAGGTTGAGAGGTAAGGTGAGGGTGGAAGGGAATAAAATCATATTGGGCAATTTCCTGTGTTATTAATTTCTAGCAAGATTGATTATTTTGTAGGACTGAGTTTCATATGGGTGTCAGAAGTCTGTAATGGCATATATGAAGAAGGCAGATCTAGTGGATGTACGGAGGGTTTTTGAAAAGAAGATAGGCTTCACTTTTTCAAGCAACTAATGAAATCAGGTTGAGATGTTAGATAAAATATTGGTAGACCAGTTGACAGCAGTAAAATAAAGAATGTTAGGATTACTAAAAGAGAGCTACCATGTGTGTGTATTTCTGTTTCTAAGGTATTAGTTCAATTTCAGTAGAACACCAGGAATAAAATATCAAAGTGGAATTAGAAATTACCTGATGAATAAAAAAATTAAGTATTAAAAAAAAACAAATATCACTAAAACTGTGGCTGTTTTTGATGTATGTGCAGAAATCTGAGCTGCCCTTTTTGGGTTAATTTAACAGAAATCACATGCCTGCCTACAGGACAGGAGAAATTGCAATTTTTATTATGAATGAATTGTAACTGCAACAATAAGGAAGCAAGGAACATTAGTATAGATTATGATTATTTATAAAAGTGATTGAAGTTTCATCTGCATTTTAGCACAGTGCTCCATTCAAGGGAGGATCACTAAGAAATTTGCTATTTAGGTTTAATTTGTGTCAGAGCAATACAATGTTACTAAAGCTTAGATTCCTGAAATAAAAAGGTATTTACACTTAGCAGTCTGTTATGGGGGCAAGGCTGAGATGGCTTAGCTTGTTAAATGCTATGTATGCATTCCCCAGAAAATTATATGATTAAAGGACTGTTTTCTTGAGGATCAGCCTACTTTTATATACTAAGTATCAGTGTGCTAGAACTTCACTTGCAATAAATGAGAAAAACTTAAGAACCAAGAAAACATTAAGTATAACATACAAATGGAAGAACTTGTAAATACTTCCAATCAAATATATAAAGTTTATGTGATACCTCTAGTCAAATGCTAAGACTTTTACAACAGCATTAAAAGGCCATCTATAAAAGTTCCAGAATACTTCAAAGTGCATTCTGGCACCTGCTCACATTCATGGTTGCAGCAGAAATACATCCAGGAATTATAAACCATGGTAACCACAAAACAGAAAAAGAAAATCCAATAGGTTTTAACAGAGAAAAAATAGTTCCTGAGTGAGATGTTAATCTACATAATCTGGAAAAACATAAAGCTGCACAGCAGAGGGTCTTCTTTTGTCCATGCAGAATGCCTTTTAAAGATATTTAAACAAAACTAACTAGGGTGTAACTTTTGAATCATTTCATCTTTTTTTTATGTATGAAAGGAATATTTAATAGCCACTGTCAACATGCTGATAAAAAATGCAGGAACAAATAATGACCCATCATCAGAGGAAGGATTCCCATCCGATCTAGTGATCTTCATATTAGACTAATCATATGTACAATGCCCCATATACAGCACATCTGCCCACGACTCACCCGAGATCTGACCCTCCCCAAAGTTTCACCAAAAGGATAAAAGGATCTCCAAAATCTGTCATATTCAAATGCTGAGAAGAAACTCAGCTCTATTCAGTCATACCGTCTGCTCAGAGGTACGCCTGGTGACATGTGCCCTCACCCACCCGAACATGTCAACACGCTGGACATGCTCACTCAAAAATCAAAATCAACAAAACCACTAGAGCAAGACCAGCGACTTAAACCTTATGATATATATAGGGCCGTGCTGGAGGATAAATTTATCACCAAGACTCCTATGCTGTGGAATAAAAAAATCCGGTTGTGAGGCAGCAGAGCACTCTGCTGACCAGAAATCTAGAAATCTGGATGGGTGGATGAGAGATCGAGGAGGAATCAGATCTCAATACTCTGTCGGAGCAAGGCACAACAACAACATGGGCACAGTATTTTTTTTTTTCATATAAGGGGTGGCGTAAGCCAATTGTGGCTAGCTTTATAAAATGCCTTTTAGGCAGATAGCCTAGTATAAACCTATGAACCTATGAACCTATGACGAAGATAAAAAGCTCGGAAATAAAAACTAAATGTGAGAATGCTAATTAAATCATGCTGTGTGATATATACACAGTGGATCACTGATGATAATATATTATCCAATTAACTTTTCAAGAATATAACACAGCAGGTGCCCATCACATCTGTTATAAAGAATGGGGACCGATTAAGATGCTACCAGAATGCAGAGAAAGATACTAGCAGCATCACCGTAAGGGATGGAATAATAGAAGCTTCTATCATGGGGCCACACAAAAAACAGACACTCTACTTACACAGTACCAACAGTGAGCAGCAGTTTCTGAGAACATGATAAATATGTAAATACAGTGTAAACTTAATTTCTTAGGTCTAACCCACGGCCAGTATTGAAGCAGATGCATTAGAGAGGTAGCCTCTGTACTAGGATGGAGTCCATACCTCTCAACTGTACAGATTTACATAGAATGTCCAGATTTTTGGCTCATATTTTTGGTCTGTTCCTCATAAAATCTGTATTTTTTCTGACAAATAACTGATGATCTGAGGACTGAAGTCTCTAAATAATGACATACATTTGAGTTTCAGACTTCAAATCCTTCAGTAAATGTACATTAAAACAAATCCTTTTACTCTAGCAACTGTCTAAGCTTATAAGAGTAATATTTAAAATATGTCCCTATTTTTGGGCCTTTGTTTCCCCATTTTGTCAGGCTTTGTCCAGATTTCTTGCACTGAGAGGTTGAGAAGTATGGGAAGGACTCTTCTAACTGAAAAAAATACATCAATTGAAGGCACGGAGCCACATGAAACTGGATTGTCAGAAAGGGTTGTTATGTAAATAAGAGCAAATTAATTTAGATATGGAATACCAGTACAACAACTGTTGTTAAATGGAGAATGGGGATATCAGTATGTAGGAGGACTCCTAACTAAAACCACTGGCTTTATTAAGCTAAAACAGGGCTCACAGGCATAGAAATGGAGGTACATTTTACATTACACAGGATCAGGGAGACATTAGAGGGTGGGAATGAAGTGGCACTGGGTACCAGAGGTATCAGCAGTTAGGCATTGATCTACTTAAAGGATATAATGGGGACCCGGTTGCTACAGGCAATGACATATCCAATTGGTTTCTTGAATTATTTTATTGGATATATAACCAATTAATTCCATGATCATTTATATTAAACAGAAATTTAAAAAGGTGAATGACCTAATAAATATGCTCCTGTTGTCTTTTATGGGGTAAAATAAGAAGAAAGAGTGGAAAGTAATACTAGCACGTGTGTTGAATTCAGTATGGACATTAACTCTATTAAGAATGTATTACCTGATAGCTAGAAAATTCAAACATCTTATTCACACATTTCTCAAGTTGTCAGAACTACCCTATATTTTATTCTGTCAGGGTGAGTAAGTTAAAGTCACTATTCAAAAAAAAAAAAGAAAGAGAAATGATAGCATTGAAACAATTGTTAAATCCAAAGGCAAATATAGCTGTGGGAAATATACATTTTGATGGTTTATTTGGCTTAATAGCCCTTACTGTATTTCGATGGAGGGCATTGGATGTTTATATTTTTTTGCATTAGAAAAGGTGGCTGAAATGGTTGGATAAGGAGACACTGAATTGCAATTGGATTTGAAAAAGATTCATTACTAAATAAAATTAGTTGCTGATGTTCATCTTGCCCTAAATTAAATGATTTTATCAAAACCAATGTTGAGAAATAGAAGGTTAGGAAAAGGTGATGGCCACTTAAAATGAATGAATAATTTTTAAAGGTGCCATGTGATTTTATCTAAGTTAGAAAATGACTGTTTTATAGTATTTTCTTGGTATGATAAAGTCCTAATAATTTGGTGGGCAAATCTGTTCATATACGCATTCTTTTAGTACATAAAGTGGTGTGTGGATATTTCTGAGATTCAATGTTCTAATTTATTTGATACAGACACACATGTATCTCTCTCTCTCTCTCTCTCTCTATATATATATATATATATATATATATATATATTATACATACACACACATTTATATTGATATATCTGTCTGTCTGATGACATGCATGAAAACAGCACAGTAATGAATGTGTAGGTTTGCATAACACTACAGGGTATTTCTTAATAGTTTATAAACCATAACAACTGTATGCAGATAGCTGTTGTGTATCGTTTTTTGGCAAGGGTTCCTACCAAATGCCATTTTATTAATGGAAGGACTAGTAGTGTTATATAATGAAGTACAGAATTACCAGAACACTGAAACACAGCCACACAGGTACATATGGTTTTGTGCATACCTGGCCTTCTGACACCGTTTTCCATACTTTCTGGCACTTTCTGACATTGCCGTGCATGTTATCCCATACAACACAAAGGACACTGTGCACAGCATGCCTGAATTTTCAGATATGTCCCACAAATTTTTGCTCTGCTGTAGATTGGGTTTGATGTTCATATCCTATATCTTGGAATCTGAGGTATGGAATGTGACTAACTCTAAAGATAAAGGTATTTCAGCATTGCATTTGCATATAGTGTTTGGAAGCTTTCTCAGAGATCACAGCCATCTTAGTAACTCTCACAAAACTGAGGTAGCTCTTTGCCCCTAGCATAAATTATTTTCTTGATCCAGCATCATGTTTCTGAATCTAGTAACAGGGCTAAATAGTTGATAAAGGAACTTGTCATACAAAGTGAAGTCCATTTGATTTTAAAAGTCCATCAGCTGTGAGTAGTACACAGCTATAATATACCTATAGCTATACTAAATAAAATACAAGGCACCTGAAAATATAAATAAATGCATGCAGCAGCATGTAACAGGTCTGTGATAATCTATTCAGTAGTGAAGTAAAAACTTTCTGCTAAATAAAAACACTCTGTTAACTAAATAAATAAAAAGGTATGAGGTTATTATACGCAAGCATATTACCTGTGGCTTTTTGACCTTTATGATCCATGTAGGTGGGATAATGACAGCAGCATGAGCTCCAAGCGAACACGTTTCTTCAATGTGATGCAACATAAAACATGCAACCTTGTTGTGAAACTGAAAACAAAAAGGTATCAGTTGGTCAAAATGCATTCATTCAGCTGTGAAACGTTTAAAGTAATATATGAAAAAGAAGCACAACTGAATTGCAACTAATTTACAATGCTTCTCTCCTACTTCCTCTAGTATTGCTTTCCCTTTTTAAGGGTTTGGTTCAGCCACAGCTGTCACCCACCTGAATACATGTGCACAGACACACCCACACACATACATATATATATATATATATATATACATACATATATACACACACACACACACACACACACACACACACACACACACACACACACACACACACACACACACACACACACACACACACAAAACTCACTCACATATACACCACACATGCTCATACACACAAGCAGTTTGGGGGCATAATCCCCCACATTAGTGAGATGGGAGCCTTGTCCCCATAAAAAAAGAAGATTTTCTTAGATTTTTAACAGGTTGAAGCCTCAACCAGTTGAACACTGGAGAGACAAGGTAGATCTGTTAATGGATGATGCTAATTATTTAAATGTTTTGCAGTTTTCTCTGTAAAAATACTAGGATGTATATGGTCATGTGGTGTACTTCTTTTGTGTTGCAATCACAAAAGTAATGTCACTCAGCTCAAAGCACAACACTTCAAGGTTATGTCTTTAATCACTCAGCTGACAGCACAACACTTTAAGATTATGTGTTTATATTATTTGGCTGTAAAACCCTAATTTTACATGGAGTCAGAACTGACAGAAGGGATATAGCAGTGATATCCTCCCATGAATCTTTTTTTAACAAGTCATTTTATTGTAAAACTGAGCATTATGACTCCAGAAGTTTGATTTTTTTTTTACTTGAATATGAAAACAAAAGCTGAGAAAGCTTTTAAATTCTGTCTTCATGGGCTACTTAAATAATTTGTTGATCAGGATGGACAAAACTAAATAAATGTCCTTTGGATCTAAGAGGGTTGAGCCAATATAGCAGACAGGAAATACCAATCTGAAAAGGATGAGTAATTTCAGAGATTTGTTTATTCTGGTAAATGTTTATATAAGGTAAAAAAGAGCATATAGATGATTCTGTGTTTTAAAACCATAGTCTGCATCCTAAGATGTCCACACTCTAGAAACCCTGAATGATTAATCACATCATTTTGTAGCTTTATTTGCTCAAAAGCTTAAATGAAAAGTATACTTTTGAAGTCTGTTAGAAAGACTTATTAGACACAAATCCTTTTGAGTGCTTGCATCTTAATTAGTATATAAAACATGAAACAGAGGTCAGCTAATCAAACCCCTTAAAATTAATCTTAGAACAATAAACTGGTACCGAAAGCATGTAGACAAACATCTGAATAAGCTACTCTTCAAAGCAAAAGTAAGCAACAATGCAGACATTTTTTTAAACCAGATTAGTGGTAAGAGATGCTGCACTGTTATTTATTAAGTAAGCCTTAGCCTGTATCTGATACATTGTAATATAAGAAGATGCAGTTTGCCACATTTCCACATGGTGTAGGGGAAGGGGGGTAATGGCTATAATATAGATATGTTTCAAGAAATAAAGAAGGACAGCATTGTGGCAATGAAGCAAAAGTTCCAGAACTATTGTGAGACAAAAAAAGTCTGTCATGAGTCTACCATTCATATTTTCCCAAGATGCAATTTCCCATGAAAAATATTGATGCATATGTTATTGATCAGAAGAATAAAGTCACATATTCTGAATTATGTGTGGTCTTATTAATTATATGGCTCACTTGTCTGAGATAAAATAGTTTGTGGCACAAGCAATGACTAAGTTATAAAAGGAGCTATTGCAAAAAGATGACATAAAATTAATAAAAGTCATATATGTTTGTGGAGCCAGTAAAACAACTACAAATTAAGTAAAACACAAATAACAGAACAATTGGATGTATATAAAATGATTTTGAAAAAATATATACATTTTGGTAAAGCTAATGACACGCCAGACAGAAAAAATGTATAACATGTGAGAGGTGTTGGTGTAGGAGTGGCTGCAAACATGAAAAGAGAAAATAACCTCTACTGGGGCATTTATTTAACTTTTGAAACAAAAGCAATCATTTTGGTAAAATGTATAAAAGGCAGAAAAAGAAGTGACTGCAGAAGAAGATGTGGATAGTGGGAAAAGAACACATAAAATATGTTTATCGACACTATAAAGGTGGAAAGAGCAAATAATCTGCAAGAGTGTTATTCACAAAGGACAATGGATTAAAAGGAATATTGCAAAATTTGGATAAAGCAGCTTCAAATAAATAATAAGAATGTAAGTACAAAAAAAATATATAAAATTCAGTTTCAGATTGTTGGATAGAAGCTCTTCTGATATTTTGTTATTCAAATTATCCTAGGCTTGTCGTGGTGAAAAGAATTTCTGATGCACACATGAAAGGTGATGATATGCAGTATAATTCTGAAGTTATCATTGTTGGTCTGGAATGTTTGTCATAATTGATTCTGCCCTGTCACCTGTTGTACATTTCCTGAAATATTTTAGCAGTTTTAAAGGATAAGCAAGTATCAAAAACTGCACTGAGTGAAGATCGTGAAACAGACCAAAAACAAAACAATCAAATGATTTCATTAATAATTATCTTTAAACCTAATAAAATTTGTGTATGATCAAAAAGACAAGATCAGAATGAACTAATTAATCATTGTCTACTTCCTAGTAAAGAAGACATTGTTTCTGAAATTTTAAATACAAAATCCTTCTCGGTACTAAATGCTGATCAAAAGTTTTTGGCATGTCAGATGGAGATAGCTCCAAGCTGTATTGATTTACTATGTCTATTGGAAGATATACATTTATTTGGTTGCTATTTAGATTCTTTCTGCATCAGAAGTGTTTCAGAGAGTTGTACATCAGGTGATTGAAGGACTATCCCCGGGATTCATGAAGCTTGCACCAGGTGCAGGTGTAGCGTTGGCGATCTCACACCAAATATGGCCGCCGAGCGATTCAGGTACAAGCTGTGTCCACGTGCACTACCTGTGTACGCTATGCCCGCACAGCTCCTGGTGCCTGTATGCTAATCACCCCATGTGCAGCAGTGTAGCATGCAAATGAAGGTATATAGCGATTCAGGAAGTGGTGCAGGAGTAGTGTAAGCATGCAGAAATGTAAACTGAAAAAAATGGTTTACATTTTTCAAACATAAAATCGGAGCCATGACAGTGGACCAAGCTCATGTATTATACTGTTAATATATGCCAGTGGCTAAATATATAGCCATTGGCATAAAACAACATGCACAAAATATGAAAAAGCACATTTAATATTATGCCCACACTAACGCGAAGTTAAAGCGCAGGGCATCAGTGCGCAAAGGGGATTGCAAGGAATATAAAAAATATAGAATAAAACTGCAATAAAACACATATCACGAATTCCCCATAATAGTCAATGGCAGGCATGCTACACCATACTCACAATGCAAGGGTTGCTCAGGGGCAGTGACAGTGTTATGCACAGTAGCTAGGAATTAGTAGGCAATGCCATGCAAATGAGAGGAGTAATAGTGAATCACAGATTTCCTGCTGGTGTAAGGATGCACAAAACAGCATAGCATTATAACACTGAGGTGAGCCCTTGAGATAAAAATGACATCAAGAGAGGCGTGTGTCGCCATTGCTGTAAGCACATTGGAGAATTGCTAAACCGGTCTGCCCCTAGCTAAGCAAAGCTGCAGGCTAGGGGTGTGTCGAATTGTTCATAGTTATGCTTAGTAGAGAGTACACAAGGTAACCGAGTATGCATGTGAACGGAAATGAAAACGTGCGTAAACCTGCTAAATGGGTATGCGCGTCGCACATTGCAGCTGAAACAGGAAGGGTATAGGAAAGAAATAAGGAAATGCTGCAGCAGTGAAATTGGAGTACAAATGGCTAATTAACACCTAGGAGCCTACAGTGGGCCATTGACAACAGCAAACAAGGCTGCAAGCAGCTACCTGCAGAACAGGGAAGGGGAGGGGCTGTACTGCAAAGAAAACAGCAAAGTGTCAAAGCAGAACAAAGGCAATATGCAGTATATCAGCTACAAGGCACAATTCACCATGACTGGGTGGGGAATGTACAAAAAAAGAAAGATGGCAGGTGTATGCATGCCTGATAATGGGAGGGGATCCAGGTCTAAAAGTGATTTAAAGGGCAACAGAGTAATCAAGGCAGGCAAGTAGATCTCCACAGTAAAGGCCCCACACTTGCAGTACTCATTGCAAAACCCATAATTAAGACATGCAGCAGCTGGAATAGTTCATGCACACCCACATACATCATCAGCATCCATAGCACAATACTATGAAGTTTGAAAGCACCTCACACACATGTGTGTATTCCCATACACTCTGCACCAGTGATATATACAGATAGGGAACTTTTATTATGTACATGTTAGGGGCTGGCATAGCTTTGATCCATCAGCATGTGTTGGAGACTGATGTTAGTGTGGAGGATGATGCACATGACCACTGCAGGAACCAGAGGAGGTGGAGAGTGTTCAGACTCAGTCTAACCTACCAAGGGCAACATGATCTGGAAATAGTAGAGCATTACAGGGTGGACAGGGACACCCTACAGCATCTTGTGGAGCTGTGCCGGCCACGCCTCACAGCCAGAACAAACAGAGGGGAACCCATCCCAGTGGATACGAAGGTATGTGTAAGCCTAAGAATACTAGCTACAGGTACCTTTCAAAGACTAAGTGGGGATATCATGGGGATCTCACAGGCATCAGCATCCAGGGTACTACACCAGTTCCTGGATGCCATGTTACCACATGCCAATGAGTACATATACTTCCCCTGAATGCAGGAGGAGTTGGCCAGCAATATGCATCTCTTCCACCATGTGGCAGAATACCCGGAGGTACTGGGTGCAATAGACTGCAGGCACATACACACCAAGTCACCACCCTTTGAGCAGGGGAGGAGTGACATAAACCACAAGGGATACCCCTCCATCAACTGCCAGGTCATGTGCAATGCCCAGGGGATTATCATGGATGTGTGTGCTGGCAGCCCTGAAAGCTATCACGACTCCCACATCTTGCATGTCTCACAGCTGTATCGGTTATTTGCCAGGGGGGACATCCCAAATGGCCACCTGGTGGGGGATGCTGGCTATGCACTGGAACCATGGATGATGACTCCCATCAGAAATGCACACACACCCATGCAGGAACGCCATAATGAGGCACACTCACAAACAAGAATCATCATAGAGCGTGTGTTTGGGATGCTTAAATCATGGTTGTTCTGTTGCTTGGACATATCTGGTGCAGCCTTGCAGTACTCTCCAGGCATGTGTGCCCACATCTTCATAGTATGTGCCATGCTACACAATATGTTCCTGCAGAAACAGCTGCAGCAGGGACAGAATGGTGAAGGCCCTCACAGCCCACCACCATTGCCAAGGGCCCCACAGGCACAGAGGTACTCAGACCACAAACACCCTGAGCCAACCCCAGTAGACAGACGGAGGTGTGCCCAGTATGCCCATGCCTTGGCAAAGAGGGAACGTAAAGCACACACACTGACAGTGTAGGCACCTAGAGACTGACACCTTTCTCCACCTGCACACACAGTAAAAATGGAAGGCACACACACAAGACTACCTGTAAATTGTCATGTATAGGCAGTCTACTGTGTGCATTCAACATAGGCAGCCCTCAGCTATTGCACACACAACAGCCAGTAGCACAAGGTAAGTCAACACCTGAACAGTAAACTAAGCTATCAGCATATGCAGATACTGTATGTATAGATTCATAGGGTGGTACTTGGCCAACTGCCAGAGACCATTCATAAGCCCAGCCAAAATGTGTCAGCATTTGCCACCCCATTGAGTCATTAACCATCCCTCTGTGGAGCAGAGCCAATGGCGGGATCCCTGGGGTGCATCTACCATTCCCTATCCACCCTTCAAGGTTTCTCTTGCAGACTGTTAGTGAGGGGCTCTGTAAAATGTAGATAGGGATGTTGTTCCAAAGTATGGGGAGTGTCTGTGACAGGAAGCTGTCCCTCCAGCATCTTCCAGTTATTGTTGTGGCGAGGTCAGCTCACTACAGTGTGTGGCTCACTGTGACATGGATTCCCATTGGTGGAGCATATCCATCAAGCCAGAGTTTGACATGGCTGTGTTGGTCAGCGGAGATCATCTCTGGGTAAATGAGATGCCACTGAGTAAAGCAGGAGTGTATCCAGTCTAGCTGCATAGGCCATATGTTGGAGGCCTATATTCCCCTTGGTGAGGTACATTAGCGGACCTCCCCCCAGCTGTTGGACGTGTAGTCTGAGGTACATCCCACATGGATTATTATACCCTATGATGGGACTGATGAATGATGAGTAAAGGGGCACTATAATCCCAGTATGTCTAGATGGGAATTCTTTAGTAGTCAGATAACCTACGTAGAAGAATGTCCTAACTACTGTGGAGTTATGATTGTCACAGGGGAGATCACTATCTACCTTAGTCCCCAGATACCCCATTACTTCATCTGTATTAAAGAGGCCGCCGCTCATGTGTTAATATGTGGGTGCCAATTCCACTATGGAATGACCATGCAGTTAGTGACACTTGGCTGGAGGCCATGTCAGTGGCACCCTGTGACATTCTCTGTGAGGCCCCCTGAGGGATGTCCGAGTAAGTTGGACTATCAGTCATGGCTCCCAGTTTGCAGTCATTGCCAAACATGTTATGCAGTAGTCCACCTGTATTTGCCTGTACATCAGAGACATATATGCCAAACAGTAGGGCTCCCAGGACTGAGTCCTGTGGGACACCAGTCGTGACTGTTCAAGAGTTGGACCTGGAGGCCACTAGTCTTACCATGTGGGTTGTGTGTGTAAGCCTGTTGCCAACCCAACCTGTGATGTATGGGTGAATGTAGAGGCTAGTGTGTTTATCAATAATACCTGAGTGGGGCATGGTGTCAAAAGCCTTGGTGAGGTCCAGGTAGTATGTGTGAACCACCTCCCTATCATCTAACGTCTTGGTGACTGTATGTAAGACGTAAAACAGGTTCAGTAGGCATGAACTGCAGTCAACCAAGCTGACCTGGGTTGAGTCACGTGTCCAACGATTACCAATGTCATTGTTAATGAGTGCCATGAGGATGTGAACCATACCATTGCAGACCAGGCTAGTCAGGCTTATGGGGTGGTAGTTACCATGGTCAGTTGTGATTTCCCCGTGATGGAGTGGAATAACCGTTGCCACGCGCCATTGTATGGGCATGTAGCCTGTGGAGAGGCTGAGGTAGGAATGCATAATTAGGTGGGGGGCAGGTTGCCATGTACAGTTTGCAAGATTCAGTCTGGGTCAAAATCTGCCTCCATTGATGCTGTATTCTGCTGTTAGAGAGGGCCATTTTCACCTGTGTGTCTCTGATGGTTGGGATAATGTACCTTACGGGTAGTGTTGTGAGCTCATTAGGGGGTTAATTATGCACCGCATGTATCTGCAAGGATGTTGGCGATATCAATAGGGTCAGCATATTTTGGGCTATATTTCACTGGCACAGTGCAAATCTGTGTGTTACCACATAGATCCTTGACATAGCCAAAGAAGGCTTTGTGGTTATCTTTCGAATCTTTGCGTATTCTCCTGCTGATGTTAGCCTTGGATGAAGTCATGAAGGACCTACATATCATACTAATAGTGATCACGGATGTCAGCCCTCTTTGGCATTTGCTGTGTGTCTGGAACACTGTCCTACATCTGAAGTATACCCTGTTTATTGCAGATGTCCACCAGACCGGTGTCCTTGTCTAGGAGGAGTGAGTCTTGGTTTACCAGTGATGGCACGATCCATACATCTCTGTAGGAGCCTATAGACTGCATTTTTAAATCTGTCTGTATCTGGACAGTGTTTCCCCTTAGCGTGCGGGCTGTGAAACCCCCCACCCCTGTCACTAGTAGTGTAAATGTAGCTGTAGGAAAGGTATACACTGTGGGTGGGGGAGATGCTAAGGTGTGGAAACAGTGAATAGTTCATGGTCAGATCTAACCAGTGACCGGTAAACCTCCACTGTGGAGCACCTGTTGCCCATGTTGATGATGACCACATCTAGTAGCTTCTACCCCATGTTAGGGAGGTTACCACCTGATACAGGGCATATGAGGTGATACATTCCAGGAAGCGCTGGTCCCAGAAGTGAGAACCGAAGTACGTGTCCCAGTTAATGGTATGGTAGTTGACATCAACCAATGCCAGGGTGTGTTAGGACTGTCGTGTTCTCCACTGTTTCCAGGTAGGTGGAGAGGAGGTCCTGGGTCATGGAGGGTGATCTGTGGCAGGCCACATTCAACATTGTTGTTGTGGCTGATGTTAGCTGCACATGGATGATCACAGAAGTATCATGCTGCCCCACTAACCTGGAGGTGTAGGTATCCCTGATGAATATGGATATAGCCCCTCCATGTCTGTCAGTCCATGTTCCGTGGCTGAAATGTGTGGTATGGGTTGTAGTCAGGTAGTGCTGGTGTGCTATCAGGAGTCTTAAGACAGATTGCAGTTAATGCATAGATGTTGATGTTGTCCATCCTGAGGAGTGCTGTGAGTGCAGGCATGTTGTGATCACAACCCCTGGTGTTGAGTAGCATAAACCACATTGAATCTGCTATTGTGCTGTTTACAGAGCTGGTATTCACCTTCAGGACTCTCCTAAATAAGGCACCATGGGGGCACCAATAGCCTAGGCCAGTATTCCAAAGTGTAAGGCAGACACATAGGCTGGTATGGTATCATTGCATGCATGTTCTCCATCTGCACTTGATTATCATCTCCCCTGTAGGTAAACTAGTGGTAAGCAATAGAAAGCCTTAACCTTATATAAGTCTTCTAGCTTCCAAGATAGGCATTTGAAGTGACTAACTATTAGTGTTCTGTATGTCCGTGCTGTACTCAACTGTTGCCTGACTACATGGTGAGTTTACACTGTATATTGTGATCTGAAGGTCTGTTTATTCGCATATTATGGCTGTGATGACCTGCACATTAGTGGTGCACAGATAGCTTACTATCTATCTTCCCAAGGGCAATTAAAAGCATAGCAACAGTGTGTTGGCCTTCCCCGCACCATTGATGAAGTAACTGAGCCTCTGTCAAACATAGCCAATGAAGCAATTCCAGGCAGAGTTGCAGGAAGCTGTGGAAGACTGGTGTTGTGGAGGGTGATATGGGCACTTACTGATCTAAAGAGGGCATGTTAATGTGGCAATTCATCACCATTCAATTCCCCCAACAGGATTTGCAGCTATCAAACTGGACAGGCTTACCCACCGCCTGGCTGTATGGTTCTGGGAAACATGATCCCAGGGGTGTACAGTCTGTTACCCATTCACACCACAAGGTTTTCCTTGAAGTGTGTCAGTGAGGGGCTATGCCTAAAGTAGTTAGGAATGTAATGTATTGTCTCACTGTACATTTGTTATATGTTGCTATGTCATGAGTACGTGAAGCTCAGTAAGTTAGGGTGTTACCGCCCTTTGCTTAGCTTAGCTTACACATAGAAAGTATCTAAATAGGAAATAGGCAGAAGCAATATTAATGTCAACAGTGTAATGGTTACAGCATCCGCATATTATCTGTGCATTCAAGGTTATAATCCTGATAAAGGCAGGGATGTTTATCATGTGCAAAAGTATACCTCAACCACAGCTTGCAGATATAGGCAGTAATCGTCTGTAAAATAAAAATTCAAATCACCCATATAAATCCATGTGTGCATTTGAGTACAGTCAACAAAGACTGTAATGTCATGACAGCACATAGTGAGATGTGATGTCACTGACAGGTATATATCCGGAGTAGTTAGCGGATGTGGCCATGTTTCCGGGCACAGGTTATACATCACACTGTTTGTTTATCTGTGTTTAACCGCTGCTATAATGTCACACAAACACTGTTAAATATGCTTACAACTGGGTAAATGAGCCTTTCTCTGCAGTAAAAACATTCATAAAGCATCACTGGTGTCGAACCCTGGACCATGCACACTATAGGCATGGGACGTGCCACTAAGCCATCTGAGGTGTGCACACCTTTCATGATCCTGAGACTACAACTTATACCATATGTACTCTACTGTAATGATCACAAATGGGACAGTGGCCTTGTGAACATATGAACAGTACATTGTAATGTACTGTAGTTTGTGAACCAACACATTCCAGTCTACAGATGTATTACTGTTACAAACTAATACAAAAAAAATATATATATATATATATATATTTATATATATATATATATGTCAGTGATGTCTGCAGATATATATATATATATATATATATATATATATATATATATATATATATATATATATATATATTCACTGAATGATTATCGGTGGAGCATATTTATGCGAAAGTGCTTTTCACAGAAAAAGCACTTTCGCATAAGTATACCTGTTCCGGAGATCGTACTACGGTGCGGGTAAGGGAAAATCCCCTTTTCCCCACTGTAGTGCAATCTTGGAGTGAGAATATTAAAGTAGGGGGGTATGTGGGGGGCACAGGGGGGCTTGCCCCCCTGCATAAATGTAGATATTATTTTTTTTAATGCACTTTAACGAAAGTGCTTTTTGGTGAAAAGCGCTTTCGTTAAAGTGTGTTCGGTGATAATGGATTCGGCCTTTTGCACTTTCGTGCAAAAGTCCTAGATCCATATATATATATATATATATATATATATATATATATATATATATATATATATATATATATATATTATACAGTTACAGCAATAGCCATATATATAAGCATCTATGAACACACTTTGTGACACAGAACCACTCCAAAGGAATTGGAGTGTACACAAAACACATGCAGCTCTGGTATCATAACAATTAATATTAACCTAAGTCACCATAGAAGGGGTGGTTGTTGTGTATGTGAAGATTGGGGTGGGGGAGGAATGATGGGTAATGCAATCATGCCTCAAGGAGGGCCTGGGTTGAATGTCCAATAAGTGAACTGGAGGGGCATACATGGAGTATGGGGACAATATAAAAAGGACACAAAGCAAGAACCATACTCATTCATAATACACCCTGTCATGTCACATTGCAAAACCTACTTTCAGAAACATATGAACATTAACATGTATCAGACAAATGTACACCAATTGATTGTCACATATGTTGTCAGTAGTGAGGAATGTCTGTAGTACAATGTATATTCTCAACACCATAACATTTGTGCATATCTCAGATGCCTTAGTGGTAAGGTCACTAACTGTGATGTTGATTGTCCTGGGTTCAAGACCTGCAAGGGCTGTTAGGTTATTCTGAGGGCCGGAATAAGGGCTTTTGGATGCAGGTGGATTAAAGCACTCTTAAGCGGTTGTAAGCGGGTTTTCACATGTTTACGTGACGGTAAGCGGTGGTGCTACATGGCAAACGGAGAAGCGCTTCACACTTCTGACCTTTGCTTAATGTCATGCAGACCACAGGCAAACCTGCTCACAACCGCGTAAATGTGCATTATTCACACTTTCACTACCAGTGTCTACTCTGAGAGGTAAAATATTAACAAACACCTTCCAGGAGTCCAACCCGCACCCATGCACTCCATCCTGCAATTAATCTAACACTACGCTACCTGGGATGTACTTATCCCAGATGTGTATACAGACAGGTTAAAACACAAAATGGAGGAATGTGTTGAAATAGGACAACCCGCCATGTACCCAATTATAGCCGTACACTTAAATATATATATATATATATATATATATATATATATATATATATATATATATATATATATATATATATATATATATATATATAACTAAGAACTGAACTTCGTGACAATAAAAGCATTCAAAAAAATAGTAAATCACACCAACAACTCTTATAGAACTTTAGCGCTTTCGTCTTATTTATTATCAAGACTTCTTCAGAAAGACATGTTTCATAAGTATGAGCAACCATTTTCACTTCCTTTATATACATTAGTTCTAGCAGGCCATTTAAATTAACAACAGTTCCTTTCCAATAGTAAAGTGTGAACAAGCAGGGTGCTGTGTGCATTTTCATTAACATTACAATCGCAGTTACATAAGGTAAATTAGTGAGACAGTAATAGCTTTGTGGTGCCGTGTGCATACTAAAAGGGATTGTGTGCAAAAAGGGATCATGTGCAAAAAGGGATCGTGTGCAAAAAGGGATTGTGTGCAAAAAAAAAAAAAAAATTTGGGGGGGGAACCGGGAAGGATGACAGTCATGCTGTGATGATTCTAATATAAACACATAACTTATGAGTCTTTGCCTCCAAAGGTAAGTAAAGAAGGGAACGGAGGAAGGTGGAGGAGTCAGGTAGACTATGCTTGGCTGTTGCTCCGGTGCGTGTGTGGGTAGTAATGTGCCACCTGATGAAATTAGGGGAGGAGAATGGAATTGAGGGTGAGGGGGGGGGGGCCGGGCATGCCCATGACAAAATGAATGATGACAGTGTCCCAGAAGACTGTCAGGCGCGGGATGGTACCAGCTGTGGACTGGTTTGGATGGCATCACCCCTTGAATGGCTGCGTGAAATAGTGAGACCGGGGGGTATAGTTGGTGCGGTCAGTGGGGGCTAGCCTTGTTATTGGGAGCATGTGTTTAGGGGGTATGGGGGAGTCAAAAGTCAGAGAGAGAGAGAGAGAGGAAACACATTATATTCACTTGCACAGTTGTAAATCCATAAACACATTAAATCTACTTGCACAATTCTTCAAACCCTCTTGCACAGTTCTTCAAACCCTATCACATTTCAATCCCTATACCACTTAATTTAATGTTCAGTGTCTGTGTGAGATTGTCTATCGATAGACATCAGCTCTCAGTTCTGCCATTTTTCTTCCCCCGGACTTGCAGGAATGTGTCCATGTCCCCTACAAATTCTGTTATTTTTTTTTCACTGTGAATTGAATCCTGTGAGTTTTGGGCAAATACTGTGTTTGTGTTTATGCAGGCATTCAAGTTTGTGTGTGTTGCTTTGCAGTGGTGTGTTCTTCTACGACTACTCTCAGCTGACTGTGGCAAGTGTGTTGCCTGTGTACACATATGAAAAAACAACAAAGTCACCTTCCCGCACTGCAACAGAACTGTCAGTCTACATGACCACTATGACTGCAACACAAAAAATGTAGTCTACTGTGCTTTCTGCGAACACTGTGGGAATTTCTATATCGGCAAAATGAACAGGAAGCTGAGTAGCCGTATTAAAGAACACACTGCAGCAATACACAAACAGGACAGTTTGAATGCCTTGGCTAAACACAGTGCTATTTGCCCAAACTTCACAGGATTCAAATTCACAGTGCTGGAAAAAATAACAGAATTTGTAGGGGACATGGACACATTCCTTCAAGTCCGAGAATTAAAATGGCAGATAGAACTGAGAGCTGATGTCTATCCAGGTCTCAACGAGACACTGAACATTAAATGTGCACTTAGAGATTGAAATGTGATAGGGTTTGAAGAACTGTGCAAGAGGTTTTGAAGAATGTGCAAGTAGATTTAATGTATTTATGGATTTACAACTGTGCAAGTGAATATAATGTTTCCTCCCTCTCTCTCTCTCTGACTTTTGACTCCCCCATACCCCCTACACACACATGCTCCCAATAACAAGGCTAACCCCCATTGACCGCACCAACTATACCCCCCGGTCTCACTATTTCATGCAGCCATTCAAGGGGTGATGCCATCCAAACCAGCCCAAAGCTGGTACCATCCGCACTGGCAGTCTTCTGGGACACTCTGTCATTCATATGCTCCTTGTCATGGGCAGCCCCCTACCAGCCCCCCCTCAAGTCCACACCGCTTCCTCCCACTCCCCCATCAGGTGGCATACCCACACATTACTCTACACACACACCGATAACAAAGCATAGTAGGACTCTCTACCTGACTCCTCCACCTTCCTCTGTTCCCTTCTTTACTTACCTTTGGAGGCAAAGACTCATAAGTTATGTGTTTATATTAGAATCATCACAGCATGACTGTCATCCTTCCCGTTTCCCCCCCAAATTTTTTTTTGCACACAACCTTTTGCACACACTCCTTTTGCACAATCCCTTTTTGCACACGATCCCTTTTGCACACAATCCTTTTAGTATGCACACGGCACCACAAGGCTATTACTGTCTCACTAATTTACCTTATGTAACTGCATTGTAATGTTAATGAAAATGCACACAGCACCCTGCTTGTTCACACTTTACTATTGGAAAGGAACTGTTGTTAATTTAAATGGCCTGCTAGAACTAATGTATATAAAGGAAGTGAAAAGGGTTGCTCATACTTATGAAACATGTCTTTCTGAAGAAGTCTTGATAATAAATAAGACGAAAGTGCTAAAGTTCTATAAGAGTTGTTGGTGATTTACTATTTTTTGAATGCTTTTATTGTCACAAGTTCAGTTCTTAGTTAAAAGTTCTTCTCTTCGTTCAATTTTTTTGAGTGCGGTTAATTTTATATATATATATATATATATATATATATATATATATATATATATATATATATGTATATATATATATATATATATATATATATATAGAGAGAGAGAGAGAGAGAGACAGATACATAGAGACATGTCGATCTATGCAGGTCTACATAGATTTATAGATAGGTTAGAAACATTTACACATCTATGGAGGTATAGATAAATGTATGAAGTAATGCACATATCTATATACATATACACACACACTCACACATATAAATGTGTATATATATATATATATATATATATATATATATATATATATATATATATATAGATATATATGTATATATACACATACATACATGTCTGTAGACAGCATCCAAAGTGGTCACATCTGAGTATAAAATGGACCATAGCAATCACACATTCGGACCCCCCCCCAAACAATATGAACATAACATAGGAAGAGTATAGGCCAATACGCTATTACAAATATGTTCTATGGACACAGTCACCAACATAACTGCATTGAATGCAAATATCCATGACAGAATTACACAGACAGCTTTCATTTTACTAATCTTTAATACATTCTGATCTATTGCCAAAAGGATTCAAGGACTAACAGTACCTGCATGCTATACAGGAAGCATTTAATAGTGCTTTAATGAATCAACCTGCATTTACCATAGTATTAGTCCACTAAGGGATAGGTGTTCACATAGGGAAAGAACACCCACACACAAATAGACGTTGTAAAAAAGGGGTTCTTACACACCTGCATGTGCTATGTACACCCACCAACATCTACCCCACAACCAAAATAATTACATCAATACATACTGTCATACCATAACCAATTATGCAACTGCTGTACAGCATCTGTTGAAACCTTAACATACCTGGACACAGACACACTAACATGGCCCTATGTGAAATAGATGCTGTTATACAATTGAGCAGCTGCTGATGTAATGGGGTTTGTATGAACTAATCCCATTTCAGAGGGTTGAGAGGTCCGTATACCAGGAAGTTTTACCGAGTACTGATTATAAGCACAGTATGATACACAGTAACACCAAACTAAATATGTCTGGTAAGCACACTGTAAACCCCCTAACATTATATGCATAGCTATGCAGCCTTGAGCTGGTCAAACAACCTGACCAGACTGACACATATGCAGAAGTATTAGGTACAAACAAACTCTGCACAAGTAGCAATGTTCAGAAATATATCAGCAGTACTCACATTTAGACCAACTCCTCCAGGCATTACACACAATATGTTACTGTTCGTCTCAATACAGCTGTTGCAATGGATTCCAAAAAAACCTCCACGCTGTCTTCATCACAAGTAAGGCAAAGGGACAATGCCCAAGTGGAGTACTCAGTTATACTCCACTGTTGCCATGGTATTGGCTAAAGCAGTAGCAGCGCAGCTGATGTGCAAGTAATTAGCTACGTTGGAGCACCAATTAGCCATCAGGATAGCACATGTTACTGATCTGTAACTATAAAAGGTTGCCTTGTCACACATTCAAACCAACTGTATCTACCTGTAGGACAGTACAAAACATGGAAATAAAAAATGAAAACGAGTAGTGCACTATTTAACAACGCCTCTGATTAATAAGACGGTATGTATAACATGTAGTATGTTTGTATGTAGTATCTGTACTTTAGGAATTAAAGTGTAATCAGTGCATATAGTGGAAATAGCTAACTTGTAGTGATGTACTGCTGTAGGTCACACGGCACACTCCACATACACCACAAGGGATGCTATGGGCTTGGAACCCACCATTTTGCTTTCAGCCACTGTCAGTATCAGGAGTGGTCCAACAAGTATGTTCTATAATGGGGGGATAGTATATGTTGTTATATTGTAACAGTCGATATACGTATGGATGTATAAGTAAGATGAACATGTTAAAGGTGGGCTTACCATGCAAATACAGCATGCTTTGTGGGATATTGTGCCAATACCTGTGTAATGTACAGGTGTCTAGGCAGATCTGTATTCTATTCTACATAGCAGTTCTGATATGTTATGCAAACAGTAGTTATATCTACTGGCAATTACAATACTCAATGACAGGATACATAACATTAGTAATCATCTGACAGGTTAGCAGCATGATAGCAAAGACAATTGGAAGAGCCAGGTAACTATACATGCACATAACACATGTAATATCCACCTTGCTACTATCGTTTGCAAGCAATAACAGCTGTGCATGTGTATATGTTATGCAAATGTGTAGCGACCTTTGTTATGGGGCTGGGCCAAATGGCTATGTGCACACCTACATACAGTGGATATTGAGAGTACAGATACACTGGTTGAACTACCAGGTTTGTGTAGCCCAACCTAACAGCTGCCTGCACATACTATATGTAAAGTAGTGCACAGCACTGGCAATGAAACAGGTTGCACACCATCTTTAACTCCAGTGTAACATCTGCAGTAGGAGTGTAAGATGTAGGAGACAGCTGCCCATGTGTAATAGCCGCATCGTAGGTGATGGCTCACCTTATCTGATTATATCCTGATCATGTTGATAGTGGCATCAGAGCCTATTGATACATGACTCTGTTTGGGGAGTGGGTGTTTGTGCCCAGCAGAGCTCATGGTCCTGGTGGATATGTGAGTATATACACAGAGAAGGAATCAGACCTGTAGACACATGCATCATCTGTAATCAACTAACAGGATGTGATGTGCTTCTCAGAGGAGGTTCACTGCCAAGGGTAGCTACACTGTTTCCATAATAGCCAGTGTTGTCATGTCCATAACACAGATAATTACATGTGAGCATCACTGTCTATAACATCTTCATAGGCAATACGTAAACTAAAGACAGTACTTGGTACTTGTAGTACTGACTGCTCATACAGGTATGTCCACCAGTCAGCTACTGGTGTCTCCTAATGTGAGCTTTGTGTATGTGGCCATTCTGGGGGAATGTAATCTCTATGCCATGTACACTGCCAGATCCACCTAATACCATGCCCCACACATTGTCTGGGATGCAGGTACAAGGGTAAGCTGGATGGCAGCCCAGTCTACAGCCATGACTGGACTGGACAGTCATGAGGTGTAGGTTAACACATGCAGTTCATTAACACAACCAACACATACCCTTACCAGAATACAGTAAGGACACCCACACACACTACCGGTAATCACACACATTTACAGCCGCATCTAAGTATCTGGCCGAACAAGTGACCCCCCCCCCAAGCAGGAAGAGACAGACACCAATATACACAAACTGTATGACATAGTATGCATAATTGTGCCACACCTCTGAACACATGACTGGAAACATGCCCAACAGTACTCATTTGTTAGTGTAAACCCCAGCACTATGTTACACACCGACCTATACAAGGGCATACATACTGTCAGCTGCCTGTCTGACATGATTAACCACATACTCATGCACTCAGACCACCTATTGATATATACACATGGCTCTGGCATATTCCATGTTGTTGTGCAGGACTTGTGATGCAGTAGCCTGGACAGCATGGAAACACATGTAGGAACTGTCAGGTCTTGTAGACAATGCAGGCATGTCCCAAGGTCTGGGTAGCATTCTGCCACTGGCCAGAATGATCCTGCAGTACAGGGATAAAAGAATTGTATTCTACAATTGTGTAGTGTAGTGATGCATGTCGCAGGGTATCCAGTATCTGTTGTCCTGGGATACTATGGTTGACAGACCATGATGCTTTGCCAGACATGGCCTCCACCTGTCACCGCTGGGAATCTGGATACAGCCTATGGCTCATGCTTCCCCTATAGTGCCTTCATCATGCACGGTTCAGGTGAGGGTCCACTGCTGTTACGGGGACAGCCAAGAAATACACTGTGGGTCTCGCTACACAATGATATATGTCAGAAACACTATACGGACACACATATGTCAATCCCTAACATGGAGAACATATCTGTGCAGTGGCTGAGACATGTTTCAATGCTCCTGAGAGCACACCTGCATGACCATGTAATAACACATACTCACCTTTTGCCCATTATCCTTTATTGGAACACACGGGCCATAGGTGTGTCCATATTCCTGAAAGATATGTACACTAATTGCACTTGCATAATATCAGATGCATTATGCTGAGTAACTACCTTTGTGCCACAGTGGAATTCAAAAAGCACCTTGAGACAGATCACCCACCAGGCCACGGACTTCCCAACTGCCACAATGTGCTGTAATGGGGAAGAATAGGTCTGAGACAGAACCATACTATTGGCTACACTCAACTATTCCATTAAGAACTGTGAAGACTCCTCATGTACCAACACCTGCGCTCAATGCATGTTGGATTCTATCGACCCCATTGACCTAGATCACAGTACTCACACAAACAGGGCTAACAGTATGCTACAAATAGTTAGTCTCCAATGCCAATGTTATGTTCCCTAAGAGCAGAGCGGTGAGTGCCATGGTACCCATGCAGATGGACAATGCATGTGCAAATGCTGAATACTACACAAATGAAACCTAAGCAGTCACATATGTGCAGTGATTGTGCCATTGAAACAGAACCAGGAGTCAACCCAACACAAACAAGTAGGCAAACTGGTGGCACCATGCTTTAAACTGTACCACAGAAGGTAGTAACTGTTGCAAGAGCAAACACACATGAGTGTAGGTGATCCCTGTTCAGCCTCAGTAAGATGCAGATACACCATATGAAACCATGCAAAGCTACAATGAAAGCAATCAGCCACATATTTTGAGGCCAAGCATAGAGCATTCTATAGCTGTGTCATTAATCGTAATGGCAACAACAAGACCTGCCGTGCTGCACAGCACTATGGCATGGGAAGTACTGCACCTACAGAAATAGCACCCACCCATCCTGATAGGGCCTTGGAGAATCTAAACCCAATCCCACCCCCACCCACTACAGGTATGCTTAGTAATATATCCATGTACACTACAGGGCCCCTGTACTAACGACTATGCAGGTACAAGCTGCACTCTCTAATGCCATACATACAGCTTTCATGGGACCTCTCACCATCCCAAGGTGTATCCTACATAAATGTAAGAACATTCAGCTATCCACATACTCATCATGTTCAATCATAGCTCCATGTCAGGCTGTGTACACACTGAATGGTGCACAGCAACAGTTATCACACCCCACAAAGGGGGAGACACCATTGATAATGGGACATAGTGCACAACTACCATGCTGAGTCTGGTCTGTATGGCCATGAACCATAGTCAGTGTAATTGATGCATTCGGTACAGATGTAGATGACAGTAGGGTTGATTCACACTGTATATCATGACCTTGCCAGGTCGTACGACACCATCACCCATACTGTGTTCCAGCTACACTCAGTAAACTAGGTTCATAAGTTCATAGGTTTGTAGGTAGGTACTAGGCTATTAGCCCAAGGGCCTATGTAAGCCTAGCCAACAAGGTTCTCTGGCTTACGCCACCCAAGAAAGTTATTTTCCTGTGCCACTGTCGAGCAGAGACACAGAAGTGATCCCCAGGGTGTATTTCCTATTTCCCATCCACTCATCAAGATTTTTCTTGAAGAGTGCTAAAAAAGAACTTTGATTTACATAAATGGGTAACCTGTTCAGGAGTATGGGAAGTCTCTGGGACAGGAATCTATCCCCCCAGCATGTCCTGTTTATTGTGGTGACAAGGTTTAGGTCCCTAGAGTGTGTAGCTCAGAGGGATTGTGATTTCTTTAGGTGTAGCATGTCCAACAGCTCTGGGTTTGACATAGCTTTATATGTTAGGCAGAGATCACCTCAGAGTAGGCGATATGCTACGGAGTAAAGCTGGAGTTTTTTGAGGCGGTCAGTGTAGGGCATTTGTTTGAGGCCAGTAGTCCTCTTTGTGAGGTACTTCTGTGGCCTTTCCAGCTGCTGCAGATGTCTTGTGAGGTACATTCCAAAAGGGGCGTTGTACTCTATAATGGGTCTAATGAGTGTCGAGTAGAGGGAAACAATGACCTCTTTTTACCTGGATGAGAACCCTTTTATGATGACGTGTGCCATGTAGAAAGACTTCCTGACTACTGTGGCGATGTGACTATCAAAGGAGAAACTACTGTCCACCTGGGTCCCAAAGTCTCTTATCACACATTTGGTGTTAAGTAGATTGCTGCCTATGCGGTAGTTCATGGGTACATAGTTTTTACCAAAGGGGATGACACTGCATTTTTGGCATTGAGCTTGAGGCCATGGCTCTGACACCAGGCATCTGTCTCAGCGAAGCCCTTCCGTAGGATGTCCACATCATTTGGGGACTTGACTATGGCTCCTAGTTTGCAGTCATCTGCAAACTTTGTTAACCAGAGGCCTTCTGTGTTAGCCTGTACTTCAGAGAGGTAGATATCAAACAGGAGAGGTCCCAGGACGGAACCCTGTGGTACTCCTCTTGTCACTGCTTTGAGGTCAGATTTGGAGTCTGCAACTTTTACAGTGTGGGTTCTGTCAGTGAACCAGTTGGCAACCCATCTTGTGACATAGGGATTTAAACCTAGTTTAATGAGTTTAGCTATAATTCCAGAATGGGGCACGGTGTCGAAAGTCTAGGCGAGGTCAAGATAGGCTGTGTGAACCACCTTACCCTCATTTACAGCTTTGGTGACTGCCTCAAAGAGGTCAATCAGGTTCAGGAAGCATGATATGCCTTTCACAAACCCGAACTGAGTGGGATCCAGAGTTTGGAGGTTACCAATGTCTTTGTTTATGAGTTCCATGATGATACGTTCCATGGCCTTGCAGACCAGGCTCATCAGGCTAATAGGTCGATAGTTCCTGGGATCAGTGGTGGCTCCCGCTTTGTGGAGTGGGATAACTGTTGCTGTGCATCATTCACTGGGCAAAAGCCTGATGCGAGGCTATTAGTGAACATGGTGCTTAAGTGGGAAGCCAGTTCGTTCTGAAGTTCATGGAAAACCCAGCCTGGGATGTTGTCCGGTCCCATGGATGCTGTGTTTTTGGCTTTAGAGAGTGCAGCTTTTACCTGTGTAGTTGTGATTACAGGGACTCTGCATTCTTCCTGTATAGATATGGGCCCTTTAGGGGGTGGGGGGTGGTAAAGTTAGCACTGAATCTATCTGCCAGGATGTTGGCAATATCAGTTGGTTCTGTAATTTTTATGCCTTTGCTCTGCAACTCAGAGCAGATCTGGGTGCTTCCATCGAGATTCTTGACATAGCTATATAATGCTTTGTGGTTGTCCTTGGAATTTTGTAGCTAGCTTTGGAGGATCTTATAAGGGATCTCAACTTCCTACTGAGGTTGACCAGGGTGCCTCTCCACTCTTGGGATTCTAATCTCTTTTGCAAGTTTCTTCCTTCTGTTGTACAGTTTGTTTATGGCAGGGGACCACCAGATTGGCTTCCTTTTTTGGAGGATGGTGTCTTGGTTCTGTTTGGGATAGCACAATCCATGCACTCGTGTAAGTGCTTATAGAGTGCATTTGTGTAGGATTCAGCAGTTGTAACTGTATTGTCCATCTGCATGGGTGTCATGAAGTTCACCACTTCTGTCTTAAGAAGCATGAAGTTGGCTTTGGAGAAATTCTTTACCATGGTTTCCTTAATGGGAAGGGTAGGGCAAGATGTGGATATCTAGGGTAATTAGCTTATGGTCGGAATGGACCAACGAGGAGTTGACTTCAGGTGTGGAACACCAGTCACTCATGTTGGTAATGAATAGGTCTAGGATATTGTTGCCCCTGGTGGGGTGTGGATATGTTGATCCAGGGCATTGGAGTTTATGAATTCCAGAAAGCGCTGAGGTAAGGAGTTGGTACACAAGTAGTTTTCCCAGTTACTGGAGGGGTAGTTGAAGTCACCCATTATTAGGGTGTTTGGTTGAACCCTAATATTTTCCAGTACATCAAGAAAAAAGGGGTTGGAATCCTGGGGCATGGTGGGGGATCTGTAGCAAGCTACAATTTGGATTGCAGTTTTGCCCAGAGTTGGTTGCACTTGGATAACCTCAGATGCATTACGCTGAACAACTAGCCTGGAGGTGTGGATATCCTTAATGAATATGGACACACCTCCGCCTTTGGTGTTTCAGTCCAGGTTAAATGGCCGAAAAGTGTGGTATGAGTTATAGCCTGGTAGCGCAGGGGTGCTCTCTGGAGCCTTGAACCAGGTCTCAGTCACTACACAGATATTGATGTTCTCCATTTTAAGGAGTGCCTTGAATGAGTGCATTTTGAGATTTAGACTTCTAGCATTTAGCATGACCCTCAGTTTTTGCTTGCCTGTTCCTGTTACGGTGGTGAATTTGTTATTTGAACCTTGCCTAAAAAAGGCACTATAAGGGCAGCAAGAGCCTTAGCCAGTATCCGGAATCCCAGGAACGACAGGTGCAGGCCATCTTTGGCAAAGCATTGTGGTCTGTCAACCATGTCATCCCAAGCAGGCAGATACTGAATCCCCTTAGAATAACACCAGAAGCTTAGCCAATTGTTGAAGTCAATCATTTTGTCCTTGTACTGCAGTATAATTCAGGGCAATGGCAGAATGCTACTCAGGGCTAGGCTATACCTGCCTGGGCTACAAGATCGGAGAGCTCTTCCATGTCTCTTTTCATGTAGTCCATGGAGGTTCATCTCAGGTCATTCACACCAACATGGACAATGACAGAGTCATATTTGTACTTGTTATGGAGTGACCTGAGTGCGTGGGTTATGTGACGGATCATCTGACAGGCAGCTGACAATAACCTTCTCCTTGTTTAGCCTGGTGAATGGGACATCAGTGTGTCTGACTATAGAGTCACCTATGACTAGTGTGTTGGGTACGTTGTTTTGCCTTATTGGCTGTGGTTGAGTGGCACAATGAGTCTGTGGGCTATGTGTCATTTGGGTTGTGTTGGGGGATGGAGGTTGCTTATGTTTCTGCTTTGGAGGTCTCTGTTGCTTAGACAGATTATTATTAAGAGCCTCCATGAATGTTTTTGTGTTACTATGTGTGGATTTTGGTGGTGTAGATTTAGTGAGACTATGCGATGAGTGTGATGTGGTGCAAATGTTTACCTTCTCCTGATGACTATCAAGTTCAGTCTTGGTTGGAGAGAGCTTTACCTCCAGTCTGGCTAGATAAGTGCATCTCTCACAGGTTGTAGTGTTGGGTGGTAGGAGGAGAGGGTTGTCTGTGTACATGAGGCAATTTCTACATTGCCTCAAGATGCCCAGATTCATCAGATAGACAGGAGAGAACACTGGGAGCTGACCCTTGGACATGCCTGAATTAAAAACTATTTTCCTCTAGATAAGTGAGGAAAGTGAGTACAAGAGCTGTTTTTCTCTAAGCAAGCGAGAAAATTAAGTACAAAAACTGTTTTCCTCTAGGTAATGAGGAAGATTGACTGCTATAGTAATTAGTAGCTTATTTAGTGCTTACAAGTTCTGAACAAGTGCTGAGCATGAATAAGCAAATTTAAGTGCTAAAACTAAGAATCTGTATCTGCACTAGACGAGTTACAGGACAGAAACAAGTTCAAATGCAGGCTTTCAAATCAGAAAGTTGAGAGAGATGGAAGAGATTGCCCAAACGGCCAATAACTGCAATTTCTGGGCCAGAACCACTCCTTATGTGGCAGCCAGGGTACCTAGTGCTTACCACTCCCACTGATAAGCTAGAAGGCTTCCTTCCAACACAGAAAGGCTTGGGGGGGCTCAGAAGCTTACATACAGTCCTGGATACAGCAAATCTGTATTTGGAACACTAGTTACAGGAAAGGTAGGAAACAGGCTTACATTTTTTTTACAGAAAAGTAGCAAAAATGGTAGTAAAAACAATTCACATGCAGTGCAAGCTGGCACACTTGAGTATGTAGCAATATTAGACCACACACAGTTTAAAAAATGCAATTAAATTAAAAAGAACTAAAAGCAAGTGAAGAAAGAATTTATTAGGTAGAATGTGGTAAACAGATGGGACTGGGGGAGTGTCCCAGATCAAATCTACAGTGGCCCGGGCAACTTCAAAAGCCACCAAATTTAAACTACAAACCAAAAATAGGGAGGGTAGGTGGGACAAAACAGTTTCAACAGAGATCTAAGCAACAACTAACAGTACAAACTCTAAAACCAAAAAAAATATACTCAGCTCTGTATATTTGCAGATCAGTCTGTCAGAACAGGGAGACAACAGTTTCAACAGAGATCTAAGCAACAATTAACAAACTCTATTTCCTAAATAAATATACTCAGTTCTGTATATTTGCAGATAGTCTGGAAGGCAGTCTCTCAGAACACAGGGATTAATATACCTATGTCACAGGAGTGTTTGGCAACTGGACTGCTGGCAGAACCCACACTACAGAGGGTGTCCAACGAATACACGCACATCAAACCAGTGACAGCTACAGTAATACAGGGGTAATTCCTGGAATGCCCCCTCTTTGGTATCTATACCACATAGACTAACGCAGAAGGCATCAGCCTATTGATGTCTACAAATGACTATGAACTAGGAGCAATAGTCGACTCATTGTGTGCTGTGTTCAACACACAGAAGGGCCTTAGTGTGTCAGATGTGTGGTGTGTGATGTATGGCTGCAGTCTGACAGCTAAGTATTGCATTGTCTATGCCCCACAGG
>NC_056745.1:801904222-801919590 GCF_019279795.1 Protopterus annectens
TTGTGCTAAAGGTTTAAATAGAGGAATATGTAAGCGAAATTACATCCAAAAAAAAAAAAAAAAAAAAACTTAAAAAACATAAAAAAATGAAAGACAAATTATGGGAAAGTCAAACTTTGGTGAGAGATCTGCGTAGGGGCCTTGGGAGGAAAAGTTAAAAATCAAGTAAAGGTGGGATTCCCTCAAGCACAAAAATGGTTAAAAGAAGCTAATAAGAGACATAGGGAACAATTTTCAATAAGGAAAGTGGTGGCTCGAGGTGCAAAAGGTGCATTTTTGTCCATAAAGAAGATAACGAGACATCTGTTGTCTGTCGTAAACCGACAGCCCCACCCTTGTAATCCAGAAGTCCCTAAAGAAATGGTCGGTCCACCCCAGTATCAGGAAAAGAAGCAGAAAATCAAGAAAAGGTGTCCTCCTAGTTTTACAGGGGCAGAGAAGCAGGGAAAATACCCTCCGTAGTTTACAAAAACAAGCAGAGGAGACTCTGGAACTACGTAACCGTAGTATAGACAAATCAGAGTAAAAACAAAAAGAAGCTAAAGTACATACCCTGTCCACAAACTCATATCCCCTTACATGCAGGAAAATATCCTGAGGAAAAAGAAAAGAAAACAGGCTCAAACCTTTACGATGAGCTGGATGGAACACTTATGTTAATGTAAGCTGGCCCAACAGAGGTAGAGGAAGGGGACAGGGTAGAGGCAGAGGGAGAGGGAATGTAGGACATTTTGAAGATTATGAAGGCAGACAAAAGAGGGGGAAATGTTTTAAATGCAGTAAGAAGGGGCATTTCGCAAGAGATTGCCGGAATCCTGGGAAATCCGCTGCTGCTCCAGATCATAGTTCAGCATGACTATATGATGGCAGCACGGACGAACCGGACCCAGGTACTGAGGTCGTCTGGCAAGAGTCAGTAATACAGAATGAGGATTATTTTGAGGATGTGAATAAAGAAGGTAAAAGGGAATGTGCAGGATGGGAACATGAGATAACTGATTTTTCAGGAAAAAGGTGAATATCAGGTTGTTAGCCTGACTGCTCTAGCTACGACTATGCAGTTAGAAGTGCAACCGGTAATCATATTACAGGTTGGAGGGAGGGACGTAAAATTTCTATGTGACTCAGGGGTTCTAGGACCTTATTTAAACACACTGCAGTGCCGTCCAATGTGACTACTGATGACTATGTATTAGTCAAAGCGGCTGACAGCCGCATTTATAAGGAACCTTTGTCTAAACCTTTATAGTTTACGGACCCTGAAACTAATCAAACTATTAGATTTCGGGTGATTGTCTCTCGGATTTGCCCTGTTAACTTATTAGGAAGGGATTTGATGCATGTTTTTAGAATAGCAGCAGTACCAACTGCATCAGGAATCTTGGCTAAGCGTATGAAAATCCAGGATGAAATGTTGCAGGTAGAGACAGGATTTACATTACTGGTATAGTAATGATCTTATTGAAACAGGACCACAAAGCGTGGCCAATGAGTTAACTAACCTAGCTTTGAGCAAATATAGTACGGCTGTTCAGTTACCAGAGGCTGCTAAACAACTACACTGTACAGTGTATTACAGGAAAAATGTTGGACCGGATCCCAAGTATGAGGAACAATTTTTTTTAAACACAAGGTGACCAGGATCCTATTACAAAATCTTTATTGGGACAGGGCAGGGAACTTCGCAGTTACTTGTAGTCTCACAAGAGACATGCAACAGCTCTTTCAAAATGCCTCAATCCCACATGTGTCTGTGACTAGGGAAGAACAAACGGCGTGGTATATAGTTGGGAAAAAGGGTACCGATTGGTCAAAGATGACACCGGAATAGCTGGCAGATAAGGGGGTTCAGGTACAGAAGTTAAATTGGGTGACCCAGGCCAGACCAACGGTACATCTTCGAGAAGATCGGTTAACACCGACAGGAGGCATGCCATCCTGACTATGCTTTCTGACCCCACAAAAAGAGTTAAAACTACAGTCAGTACCAAAATCCTTATGTTCCCTAAGACAGCATGACATTGGGCTATTGAAAACAGCAGGACAGGTTAAAATAACTCCAACATCCGATTTTAGACCTCATAAGCGTCAGTATCCATTAAGTAAAAAGGCAGAAGAAGACATTTTTCCAGTGATCACGGCTCTACTGAGAGCTGGGGTTTTAATTCCATGTACAGATTCACCATGTAACACACCCTTGTTCCCAGTAAGGAAACCGGACGGGACATGGAGAATGGTACAGGATCTGCAGGCTGTAAATGCTTCTGTAGTGCCAAGGGCTCCTATGGTCCCAGATCCATCTGTTTTGTTAAATGATATCCTTCTCACGGATAAGTATTTTTCTGTTATTGGCATTAGTAACGCATTCTTTTCTATTCCCCTACATGAAGATAGTAGGTTTTGGTTTGCCTTTACGTTTATGAGCAAGCGGTACACATACACACGACTGCCGCAGGGATATTGTGAAAGCCCTACAATCTTTTCGCAAGAAATGTCAACAAACCTGGCACAGTTTCAACCAGAGCATTCCTGTCATCTACTATTGTTCGTGGACGACATCTTACTGGCTGCACCCACGGAGGCTGTCTGTGAGTCCGAAACTATTCGGTTATTGCATTTTTTGGCTTAAAAGAGGGACATAAGGTAAATAAATCTAAATTACAATTTTGTAAAACTGAAGTACGGTATCTAGGCTATACCATTTCAATTGCTGGTAGACAACTAGATAACTGTAGAAAAGAAGCCATTTTACAGGCACCAATGCCCAGCACAAAAAAAGAGAAATGATGTCATTTTTAGGAATAACAAATTTTTGTCGTAGTTGGATTCCCAACTATGCAGAGGAAGCAAGTCCACTTTCAGAACTTATTTTCGCACTTCCCATGGCAGCACATGACGCGCTGCAATGGACGGATAAGGCAATACAGGCATTTACTAGGGTAAAGCAATTGACAGCAGGATCTGCAACACTTAGCTTCCCTGACTATACAAAACCCTTTGTTCAGACAGTAGATTGTAAGCAGGGCTTTATGACATCGGTTCTGTTGCAAACCTATGGGGATAAGTTGAGACCATCAGCTTTTTATTTCAGTAAATTGGACACAGTGGCACGATGTTTGCCACACTGTGTACAAGCGGTAGTCGCAGCCGCACAGGCTGTGCAAGCGTCTGCAACCCTAGTTTTGTTTCATGACCTTACCTTACAAGTACCGCACTCAGTCGCGGTAATACTACTACAGGATAAAGTTACCTTTCTCTCTCCTAGCAGACACTTATCCTGCATGACAACGTTACTATCACAACCACACATGACCATTGAGCGATGCACCACTCTTAATCCAGCCACGCTGTTACCTACATCTGACGATGGTGCCCCTCATGTGTGTTTAGATTTAATGCACTCTAATGTCTTACCAAGACCAGACCTTAAGGACCAACCTTTGGCAAATTCAGATTGGACCCTGTTTGTAGATGGGTCAGCACGTAAGAATGAGGCAGGTATCACACAAGTGGGGTATGCAGTCACAACTGAGACTAAGGTACTAGAGGCAAGACCCCTCCCCAGGAACCTGTCCGCACAAGCGGCCAAATTGATTGCTTTGTCCAGAACATGCACCATTTCCAAGGATAAGGCAGTTACTATCTACACAGATAGTCAGTATGATTTTTCCACGGTCCATGTCTTTGCACAGCAGTGGAAAAATAGGGGAATGGTTACGGCCTCAGGAAAGGAAATAACCCACAAGGATTTAATCCTTAGCCTCTTACAAGCTGTCCAACTGCCACGGGGACTGGCCATCTGCAAGTGCGCAGCGCACATGAATGCCAAGGATCCAGTATCACTTGGAAATGCACTGGCTGACAAAACTGCAAAAAGTGTAGCCTTAACCTCTACCTTTGCACTCGAGACCACACAGAAGGAACTTCACCCTACAGATAAATTTGATCTACAAACTTTACAGGTAATGCAGGAACTTAGTACAGTTCGGGAAAAACAGTGATTGGTTAAATATGGGGCTATTCAAAAGCAGGGAGTTTTTGTAGGTCCAAATGATAAGTATGTCTTACCAACAAACCTTTTTAGGTATGCCTCATTAGTGACGCATGGCCCATTTCATCTGGGCCCTGCTGCTATGGTTCAAATGATCCAGCAAATTTTCTGGACCAAGGGCTTTATAGCATACGCTAAACGATTTTGTTTATCGTGCCTGCTTTGTGCACGATACCATGGTGGTGGGGTGCGGATCGCCCCAGCAGCTTTTCCGCTGCCTCCGTATCCATTTCACACAATCTGCATGGATTTTATTGAACTAACTCCTGTTCAACAGAAGCGATTTGTGTTAGTCATTATTGACGCTTTTACAAAATGGGTTGAAGCTTTTCCGGTAGCACACCCAGATGCACTGTCGGTAGCCAAGGCCCTTACAAATAACATTATCCTTCATTTTGGGCTACCTACATGCATCTATTCTGATAATGGCACACATTTCGTAAACCAAGTTATTCAAAAGCTGGCCGCCGTTTTTCAGATCGAGTTAAAACACTATTGTGCCTACCACCCACAGTCAGCAGGGTTGGTTGAACGCCATAATGGCATTCTCAAAGGCAAGTTACGTAACTCATGGCGAGACACATCAGTCTTGGATAAACTGCTTACCTCTGGCACTCCTGTCCATGTACCACTCCCACCTCAAAAGGGTCACACCATTTGAACTATTATACGGAGACCTTATTACGTTCCGCAGTGGCAAAATCTTTTGCCTCATGGGCGTGAGGGGTGAAGAGATAGCAGATTACATGAGGAAATTGCTGACCAGGACTAACACCTCTTTAACAAATTATTGCTTTTCAGATCAGAAGAACAACAGGATCCTGGAAGTGAAACCCGGGAACTGGGTTTGGATTAAAATTGTCAAGAGGAAAACCTGGGCCTCGCCTAAGTGGGAAGGTCCATACCAGGTTTTGATCGCAACACCTACAGCAATCCGAATCAAAGAACAAACATCATGGATCCATCTGACACACTGTAAACTGGTAAAACAGTTTGAACTGGACAAAAACTTGAGTTCCCCTGAGGAACACTGATTAGTAGTAATCTTGTTTTGTATGAGTATCTGACTATTGTAGCAATGTGGAAAAATACCGGAAGGGAGCCGCCCTTCCCACAAAAGCATTCCAAAATAATTTTGTTACTAATAAGTGTGATTGTTACTTTTCTGTTTTGGCCGTTTTTATTTTCAAACAAGACTAGCCAAGTAAAGAGAGACGAGAATATGGCTTGGCATCCGCCTTTTTAATACATACCAAGCTATTAAGTATGCATATGCTCTATCTTTTAATGTTTCAAATTGTTGGATATGCACGGCTATCCCTACTGTACTTGGTGGTCTAATGTTAGGTACAGTCCCTTTGGGGGCAAATGATACATGGACTAATTTACTATTTGAAACTTCAAATGTAGCCTTAAAGGACAAAATAGCATTACCCCTCATGGGTCGCCAGAATGGAACTGTATGTTTTCAACGATTAGGCAAGATTAAGGTTGGATGGAGTCAGTGTAATGTAACAATAATTCATAACTGTACAATAGATGGGCACTGTGCAACGAGTTTCAAGCCTATAAGAGTGCTTGTTAATAGTACAGGGCTTGTTAATGACACAAGTTTCTTTGAAAAAATGTTATCTGTGTATGATCTTTTGTTTAAAGGGCTGCAAGATAAAGGAAATCACTCTGTTCCTGTCAATATTACACTTAAAGTAAATGATTGTTATTTTATCTGTGGTAGAAAAGCATACAAATGGTTACCAAGGAATTGGTCAGGCAGTTGCTTTTTGGGTTATTTAGCACCAGCTATAAGACATACATTTTCTCTTCCCCATAGTAAAATACGAAATGTACGTGCTGTTAATAAACCTGTTAATCCCGTAGGTAACGTTGATACATCCTGGATCTATCAACACGATTTGGCCCATAGTAGCAGCAAGGGGCTACCACACATGGACTTGGGCGATGATGTTATTTCCTGGGCTGGTATTCTTCCAGCGTATGGGACAGTAAAATCCATTTGGGAGCTCAGAAAACTGTCAAAACTGTTAAAAACTCTGAGCAATGCAACTTTTTCTGCGCTAGAATTGGTGACGGATGAGTTAACTGCAATGAGGACTGTAGTGTTGCAGAATCGTATGGCGCTCAATTTCACCCTAGCGGCGAAAGGAGGTACTTGCGAGTGTTGTCCGTTCATTACAGACAACGAATATGACATTAACAGCCATCTGGAGATCCTACAACAAGTTTCTGAACTTACAAAATCAGGACAGAATCCATTAACTGACTTTTTCCAAAATTGGTTTGGAAATTGGGGAACAGTACTTATGAATGTCTTAATTGCTATATGTGTTGGTGCCATTATATTCCTACTGTTGGGTTGTTGTTGCATTCCTTGCATCCGAATGATTATATCAAGTGTATTGTCTGCCAATGCAACTAAAGCTTATTATTCTGAATATACAGAACACGAGTCATGCGAAAAACTGTATGAATAAAATGTATTACTTATGATACAAAGTGTTGTAAGGGGGGAAATGTAGTAAGAATCTTTGTGTTCAACATGTTTGTATCATGTATAGTAAGGGTTAAAATGTGAAATTGCATTGCAAGCAAAGAAGCAAGTTAAAATAAGCTGTTTTTCCTGAAAAGAATTTGCTGACCAAAGAGGAATGCACAGATGTTACCTTGGTCCAGGCACAAGCTTATCTTGTGACTGACCTCTGACCATCTAAGGCTCCAGTATGTGAATTTATAGCCCTGACTGAAATTCCTTATCTGGTAACCATTTACTGTGTACGTGCTGAGAAGGGTATAAAAACCCATGTGAAGTGTACAGAAATTAGACTGCTGACATACCATGTACTTTGTAGCATGTCTCCATGCATGTAAAATAAACCTTTTTGCTTATTTTTATCTGCGTGATTCTTCCAGTATATGTTAAGAGTATTAAAATCTTTTGACATAAGCAATACCAGCATTTAGCACATATAGTACTTATTATAAAACACTTTACAAAACATAACATTATTTTCAAAGTTAAACATACATAACATTACATTCAGGTTTAAGACACACTGAGCAGCAGTTATACAATTGATCCTTCCTGAAATGGAGTGATAGAAAAAAGTTAGAAGTAGTTGAAGGTAAGGCACCTAAGAAATAGGTCACTAGTCGGGGTTAGTGCAAGGACATAACCAATGAGTTTTGAAGTATTTCTTGAGTTTGTTTTTGAATTGAGTTAGTGAGGGTTTCGGGTCAAGTCACCTGAGAGTCTGTTCCATATTTTTCCAACAGAGTTGGCAAACAGAGAGTCCCCAGCTGAGTAGTTGGATTTATATGCTTGAACTAGGAGTCTAGTGAATGATCGCAGTGGCCGGGTGCTGTTGTAGGGGCTGATAATATTTTTTAGTGCAGGTGTATTTTCTGGTTGGTAAAGGACTTTATGTGCCAATATTAGCTGGTTGAACTGCAGTAGGCTTGGCAGTTCAAGCCATCCTAGGCGATTTAAGTTGTGACAGTGGTGTGTCCGGTAGGCTGTGCCAGTAGCAAATCTGGCAATGTGGTTATAGCAGGATGATAGTTTATTAAGATCTGTTTTGTTTAAGTTGGAGAATAGAGGTGAGGCATAGAGAAGAGTTGATAGCAGATGGGAACGGGCAATTGCAGTTCTAGCAAGTGGGGTAAGGAAAGGTTTGATTCTGTAAAGACAGCCAAGTTTTTTATTAATGGTTTTGATAGTTCGATTGATATGTGCATCAAACTTCAGCTTATCAACTATGACACCCGGTAGTTTAGTTTGGGCTTCTGGGAAGATGATAGTGCCATTGTTAGCAGTTATGTTGAAGGCTGGCAGGGGGGTCCTGCATGTGGGGGAGAAGAGGAGCAACTTAGTTTTCTTGGGGTTTAGGATTAGATGTTGATTGGAGAGCCATTTTTCCACTGTATTGAAGGTAATTTGGGTTAATGTGAATAAAGTGGCTGGTGAGGTGTCAGAACAAATCAAGGTGGAGTCATCCACATATTGAAAGTAGGTAGCATCTGGCATGACTGAATGAAGGTCGTTGATAAAGACGGAGAAAAGAAGGGGTCCTAGTATCGTGCCCTGGGGGACTCCTAATGTGATGGGTAGGTGAGATGATAGCTTGTCCTGCCATAGGACTGCCTGTTGCATGCCCTGCAGGTAGGATTGAAACCATTGGAGTGCATGGTTGTTTAAGGAGAAGGCTTTCAAGGTATTTATAAGCATTTTGTGGTCAACCATGTCAAAAGCCTTGGATAGTTCTAGAAAGAGTGCTGAGGATAGTTTGTTATTATTGCGGTTGTTTAAGGAGAAGGCCTTCAAGGTATTTATAAGCATTTTGTGGTCAACCATGTCAAAAGCCTTGGATAGTTCTAGAAAGAGTGCTGAGGATAGTTTGTTATTCTTGCGGTTGTGGTTAATGACGTTAGAGAAAGAGAGGAGGGCAGAAGTAGTACTATGGTGTTGCTTAAAGCCATGCTGAAAGTTGGACAACAGCTTGTTCTGTGTGAGGTAGTGCATGAGCTGTATGTGTACACACTTCTCCATAATTTTAGCTAGAGGTGACAATAGCTATGGGTCTAAAGTTTGACAGTTCAGTGGAACTACCTCCTTTATGGAGAGGTATGACATGGGAGACTTTCCATTTAGTGGGTACAGTAGCTTCAGATATAGCTCTGTTGATCAAGACAGAGACTGGGTAGGCTATGGTGTCAGCAGCCTTTTGCAGATAGTCTGCTGGGAGGAGGTCGGTAGCCAGGGTGGTCGGTCTTAGTTTCTTAAGTAGGGCATGAATATGTTGAGTAGGAACAGGTTGGAAGGTAAAGTATGTTTGGGTACTGGGTGTGGCTACATTAGAATTAGAGTCATTGGGAGAGAGTTGGCTGGCTAGAGACTGGATAGTCTCTATGAAGAAGCTGTTGAAGTTATTAGCAATGTCTAATGGGGATTTTTGTTGGGAAGCTGAGGGGGGGTGGAGGGGCGGTTTGGCCTGGGTGGAGTAGTTTGTTTATTCCTGCCCAGAACTTTTGAGGTTTGTTTTGGTGTTTTTGCAGTAGATGGTAGTAGTGGTTCTTTTTGTCTAAGGTTATGAATTTTTTGGTGTCATTCCTTAGCTGTCTGAATCTTAGTTGATCTAGTGGGGCTTTTGTTTTTCGGTAGGTGGCCCATACTTTGTTTCTGAATGAAATTTTGGTTTTGGTATCTTTAGAAAGCCATGGTGCAATATTAACTTTGGATGTTATGTAGTCCAATCTTGCCTACATTCTTACCCGTGGGTTCAGAGCCGAATGTCTGCTCCGACTCAGCCAAACTTTTTTAGCTCAAAGGCTTTCTTTTGGCTGGGCTAAGATGGTATCCCATGCTGCACTGCTCTCTATCTCAAGATCTCGTTTGCCGCTACTGTAGCTCAGATGTGGTCTCGCTCTTGGCTGTGGCTAAGTACCTTTTTTTGTCTTTATCAGAGAAAATTTTTGCAAAAAAGCTATTTTAATAGCTATTGTGTGTTCTTGTCTTGTCTTGTGGAAAAGTTGCGTTTTTGATCGTTTTTTTTCTGTGGGATCCCACTAGCTGTTTGGGCTAGGCCCATTTTCAGTTAGAGGACCTAGTCTGTCCCCTTGATTTCCTTGTGTCATAATAGTTTACCGGGACTAAAAACCATTTAAATTGGAGGTATTAGTCTTTCCTCTCTTGTGTTTGTGTCTCAGGATCGTTTAACTTGGAGATCTTGTGGTATTCTGTTTGTTGTAGGCTTTTTCCCGCCTTGTGACTGTTTGACCGTTGGTCCATTTATTCAATGGTAATTGTTGTTGGTTAACTATGTCCAAAGATACTAAGGAGCACAAGCCCTCGGGCTTCAAGAAGTGCTCTAGGTGCAGTTATAAAATGTCCATTACTGATGGACACTCTGTGTGTATTGTCTGGGAGCGATTCATCTCCAGGAGTTATGCAGCTTCTGTCATGCCTTTAGTCCGCACGTTCTTCAGGAAAGGAAGAATAAATTGATTTTGAAGGGACTTCTGAAACCCTCCTTCGAGGAGGGTCTGGAGAGTGCTTCCAGCTCTAAGGCAAAATCCTCTAAATCAAAAAAGAGATCTCCAGCTCCATCAGTCTCCTCGGAGCCACCGGAGAAAATAGCAAAGTATGCTTCGACATCCTCTGCTCCATTGTCCTCGGGGCCACAGGAAGTGTCAGTTGTTATGGAACCTGCTTCGGCTCCAATCTTCTTTGAACCTGTTCAGAGCCAATTGCCTAGCATTAGGCCAGTATCCCCTCCTCACAGGTCCCCTTCACAGAGGAGGTCTCAATCTCCTTCTCTATCCTCCAAATCTTCCAGGACCTTATCAGATGTGGACATCGATAGAGTGGTGCAGAGACTCCTTCAGTCACCGGTTCTAGCAAAATTGTTCTCTGCTCCTACCCAGTCGGCTCCGGAGCCGGTTCCTCAACCTGCTTCGATACTTCCTCCTCCAAGCACATCTTGTGATGTCCCTAGGTCAGTTCTGACAGCCCCTCCTGGCTTATCGGTGCCCACATCAGCTCCGGCCCCGTCCACGGGGTTCAGGACTCAGGATTCTTCTGTCGGATCCTAGTGAGAGGCTTCAGGACACCTCACGGCTCCTAGTCACCCTCTCAGTGTTTGGGCGTGGGGAAGTTTGACTCCTGTCATGGCTTCGGAGGCTGGTCGTTCTTCGGACTTGGGAGGACTAGCCTTCGAGGCCATGCAGAGCTCGCTGGCCAGGTCGTCAGCGGCATCATGTGGGTCAGTCATTCTGTCCCCTACTACACCGGTGAAGGTCTCTGATCGCCATCTATCTCTAGGCAGTGGGGCCCCAAGGCCTCAGGGTACCCCCATGAGTGGTCCCCACATTTCTGAGGGGCCCTCAGAGTTTTTGCTTGTGGAGCCTCCCAGAAAGAAGACGTGCAAGAGGAAGCGCATAGATTCCCAGGATGAGTCTCTCACATCAGACCCCGACCTCGGGGAATCGGAGGGGTCCCCTAAGTCATCCTCTGAGGATGTTTATTTCTCTGACATCCTAGAGATTTTGAAACAGAGGTGACTGGCCATCCAAAGCCCCCTCCGAGAAGGAGTCTGTCTTCTTGAAGGTCTTTGGTGCTCAGCCCTCTCCCTCCTGGGTATCTCCACCCTTCGATGAGCTTCTGGATTTGGTTTGTCAAAGGGTGTGGGAAACCCCCGACTCTGTGGATCCAGTCCCCAGGAGACCCAATAAATTTTTGTCTGCTCCTCCTGATAAGGAATTTCTGTCCAAGGGAGTCCCTGTGGATGCCATGGTGGTGGCAGCTGCCACTCAGAAGGAATTAGCCAAGACTTCTTCCACCGTCCATCCCCCTAACAAGGAGTCTAGGACCATGGACCGCAGGAAGTATTTTCTTCAGCGACCTTTACCTTACGGTCACTGAATTATTTATCACACTTTACACGGCTCCAGAGAGATCTCCTCAAGGAGCTTGGAGATACTCTCACTGGTAACATTTCTGAGGCGGTGGCGCAGACGGTCAGTGCTCAGATGTCTACCCTCAATTCCATTGCAAACTCTTCCATGAGGCTAATCTCCTATACAGCCGAAGGAGCGAGTAGGGCAGCAAATTCAGGAGTTGCTCTTAGGAGTCAGGCCTGGATGCGCCTTTGTCATTTCTCGGAGGCCATCAAGTCTTCATTCACAGATGCCCCTTTTGATGGTTCCTCTTTATTCGGAACCAAGGTGAAAGACACTCTCGCCAGGTGCGAGTAGGAGGGAAAAACTCTGTCTGCCGTAGGAGTCCGTTTTTCCCTTCCCTCTAGGCCTTATCTCAAGGCCCAGAGGGGTGGCAAAATGTGGTTCAAGAAAACAGAGTTTTTTTTCCCTGTGCACAAGGTGAGCCCTCCTCCAGGGGCAGGGGAGGGGGTGGTTATTCAGGGAGACGCCGCCCTAGGGGCAGAGGAGGCCCCTGCAGCTTGGGAGACCGCGATTCCTTTCGTGGTTCTCCCTACCGCCACTCCTGATGGGAAGCCCGACTGTGTGTTTCCGGAGCCAGTCGGGGGTCGAATCTCTTTTTACCCGGAGGCCGGCAAGACATTACCCAGGACCACTGGGTTCTACGAATAATTTCCGGAGGATATGTCACCCCCTTCTCATCAAATCCCCCTCCGATCAAGAAAATCCCGGATGTTCCACCCAGTCACAGGGATTACACAGCTTCAGAAGTTTAAAAGCTGCTAGAAAAAGGAGCCATCCAACATGTCCCCTCAGACCAGATTGGATTAGGGACTTACTCCAGATTCTTTTTGGTGCCGAAAAGGACAGGGGACCCGAGACCCATATTGAATCTCAGTCAATTAAACACCCATGTGCAAAAGTCCAAGTTCTGAATGGTCACATTGCAGTCTATTCTCCCATTGTTGGGAAAAGAAGTGAAGTGTGGATGTGCTCCATTAACCTCAGGGATGCTTACTACCACATAAAGATGGACAGGGCATCCAGAAGTCACCTACACTTCCGGCTGGGAGCCAGTCATTTTCAGTTTCGAGCCCTGCCCTTTGGTCTCACCACAGCCCCCAGGGTGTTTACCAAATGCATGGCAGTGGTGACTGCTCACTTGAGTCATCAGGGATTCCAAGTGTTTCCGTAACTGGACGACTGGCTCCTTACTGCCACCACCGGGCATCTACTACTTCAGACCAGGGATGCTACTATCAACCTATATCAGCAGTTGGGCATCATATTGAACTGGGAAAAATCTGCCTTGTTGCCCTCACAGTGTGTCACTTTTATAGGTGCCGAACTAGACACCGTCCTCATGCGGGCGTTACTACCACAGGAAAGGATCAGAGTCCTACAACAACAACAAGTTCACGCCTTGCTCCCTCTGAGAAGAGCGAAGGCAAGATGGGCCCTCTGTTGGGGACAATGGCTGCTACGATTATGTTAGTCCCTCTGGCAAGATTACATATGAGGCTCCTTCAGTGGCTACTCTTTGCCCAGTGGTCTCTTCAACGTCTTCCACTTTCTCACCCTATTCTACTTAGACAAGTGCAAACAGGATCTCAGTTGATGGCTTCGCACCGACAACCTGAATGCGGGAAAGCCCTTCATTCCTGCACCCCCGGTTGCCACGGTGACCACGGATGCCTCCCAGATGGGGTGGGGGGGGTATTATCTAGGCAAGACAGTCCAAGGCGCGTGGCAAGAGCACGAGATGCATCTGCATATCAATGTCCTGGGGATGAGAGCTGTGCTACTAGCATTGCAAACACTTTTTCTTCCTCTTGGGACTATTGCAATCCACTCAGACAATATGTCAGTGGTGTGGTATCTGAACAAGCAGGGAGGAACCAAGTCTTATCCCCTTTGCAGAGAGGCCATGCAAGTGTGGCAGTGGGCAGTGTCTTCCCAACATTTTCTGGTGGCAACGCACATTCCGGGGAAGTCCAATGTGATCGCAGACAGGCTAAGCAGAGGTATTCTGATGCCTTACGAGTGGTCCCGGAACTGTAAAGTTGCGGAACAGATCTTCCGCAGGTGGGGTCAGCCTTGCTGCGACCTTTTTGCCAGCCCCCTCAATGCCATATGCAGCAGCTACTTCACATTGATCCCCCTTCAGGGAGAGTCACACAGGGATGCTCTAGTCCATGATTGGCCCTCTGGTCTACTATATGCCTTTCCTCCTGTCCCCTTACTGTCAAAGGTTATTCAGAAAGCGCAATCCTTGGGAAGCAAAATTATTCTGATTGCCCCACACTGGCCTCGTCAAATTTGGTTCCCCTTTCTCCATCCCTGTCTCATGGACGCTCCTTGGATTCTGGACTCACAACCAAACTGACTGACACACATGTCAGGGCAGCTCCATCCCTCTTTTCAGACCCTCTGGTTGACAGCCTGACTACTCCACTTCCGTCATTAGTTAGGCTTCATCATTTTTCGCCGGAGGTGGTTCATATTTTATATTCTTCTCATAAGCCCTCGACCAGGAAGATTTATTACAGCAAATGGAAGAGGTTTTCAATCTGGGTGCATGCCAAAAAGATTGACCCTTACACAGCTCCAGTTTTGTCTGTATTGGAGTTCTTGTCTATGCTCTTTAACCAGGGTTCAGCGGCCGCAACCATTAAAGTCCAATTGGCGGCGATTTCTACCTTTCATGTCGCAGACGAGCCTAGCCTGATGGCACATAGATTCTGTAAGGCTTTCCTGAAGGGCACTTTGTTACTTCGTCCTCCGGTATCGGAACCTTTTATGCCTTGGGAATTAAACTTTGTTCTACAGGGTCTTACTTCACCCCCCTTTGAGCATGCAGCCACTTGTGATTTAAAATTCCTAACTTGGAAGACTTTCTTTTTAGTAGCCATCACGTCAGCCAGACGCGTTTCGGATCTTCAAGCTTTATCAGTCAAAAACCCCCTTATTTGATTTTTCATAAGGACAGGGTTTCTCTCAGACCGAACCCCTCTTTTCTTCCCAAAGTGGCGTCAGTCAGTAATCTTAACCAATCTGTTGAATTGCCAGTGTTTTTTCCCCCAGTTCTCAAACAAGGCAGAATTCAAATTTCATCAATTGGATGTGCACAGGCATTTACATTTTTATTTGCACAGAACAAAAGACCTCAGGAAATCTGATCAGTTGTTTGTTTCGTTTTCGGAAAACAGAATTGGGTCTCCTGTTTCCAAAGTCATGTTGTCCAGGTGGATTTCCAGTTGTGTTTCTTTCATTTATTCTTCAGGGGGTAAAGATTTACCATTCCGGGTGAAGGCTCATTCTACTCAGTCTGTATCTACATCTACAGCTTTTCAGGCCAGATTGTCTATGGATGATATTTCTGCTGCGGCTACTTGGGCATCTCATCACACCTTTGTTACTCATTACAAGTTAGATGTGGTATCTAGGGGCAGGTCTTCCTTTGGTTCCACAGTTCTCAGGAGTATTTTCCACTGAGCCTACCAGGATTTAGGTACTGGGGACGCTGTCCCACGGGTAAGAATGTAGGCGAGATTGGACCACATAACATCAAGAAGTTATGTACTCACCATAACGATCGATGTATGTAGTCCATCTCGCCTTCACATTCTTACTTACCCCCCCTCCTTCCCCCGTCCTGGAGGATCTAGAGGTTAGGTTTGGTTTCAGAGCTCCCTTCATTCTTGGTTTGTTTTTCCTTTCCTTAGGTGTTGTTATGCATGGAGAATGAGTGCTGGTGCTCGCAGCAAACTAGATCTGGGGATAGAGAGCAGTGCAGCATGGGATACCATCTTAGCCCAGGCAATAGAAAGACTAGTGAAAAAGGTTAGATATTTACTTCTACTTAAAT
>NC_056745.1:801920090-801936025 GCF_019279795.1 Protopterus annectens
CCAGAAAGAGTTCAAACTTCAAAAATGCTGTTTTTTTAATTTACGGTCTCTGCCATCCATAAATGGTCACTGGATCAAGTTTCTTCTCAAACAGCAACTAAGGCATTTCTAATGGGATCGATTCAAAGGAAACTCAATGAAACTGGATTTCCATGAATTGGGATTGATGTTACATTTACATGATTTGACAAATAAACAACTCCTTACCTGATATTCTTAATTACAAAGGGCAGACACACAGACTGGCTTTTAGTGAAAATGTTATTACATTGTGACAAGCCTGTGTACCACATCAAGGTAACCAGTCTCACAGAGTTTAACTCACACCATCATTCCAATTGACAGGTGCCACTTGTTAACAGAGTCAGTTACACAACTCATTCCACTATGCATACTAGCAAATACTACTTGCGTAAGAATCCCTTTTGTAATTTAGGGACTTGGAAGTGCTAGCCCTAGAATAACAAAAACAGAGTTAAAAATACAAAACAATGAATGTTGAACATTGCTGCTGACCTTTAAAGTTAAGCATTCCGTGATGTAATCAGCAAGCACCCCCCCCCCATTCTATATACCCATTCTGAGATTGACATACTTGAGGAAAAGGAATACTCTTTGAAACTGCATTCTCAGACTTAATAAACGTAAGTCAACATTTTTGGTCATTCAGTCCAGCTATACTAGGACTCACACTGATGAGTCCCCAAAAATCAAAGCTCAACCCCTGTGTAAAGACAAATATCGACATGCTTACCAGAGTATAGCTGGTACTTATCTTGTCATGGTTCTTTTGTTCATTCCGTCAGGAATGTTGTCAAATAGCTCCACAAGATACAGCCTGACTCTCATCATGGTGATACTATTTTATTGTTTTCGATAAGTGTTGGGGGGCAGCACTCTTAAGGATGGACTGTGTTTCTCACAAAATCGTGAGCTAAATTCCTTGTGGACCTTCTTTTTGATCAATATAAATGAGACAGCTGCTATCTTGGGGATGTTTATTTTTAGTTAGATTTTAAGATGATAACCTTTCTTTCCTTCTAGGTACTCATATGGAAGACACATTTCCATGTTTCTAGTTGGTGGTGGTGATGATGCTATCTTTCTCCTTATTATCCTTCTGGATAGTTGTTCTCCTCCCAACCCTGAATCATCATCTTTTTCATATCCTAATAGAGCATAGAAACAGAATGGACATACCTCAGTGTAGGTGTTGTCCTTCAGGTGAAATAGAACATTTTGGAGCTATTTGACCGTTCTGATCAGTAACACCCTTAGCTGCTCTTCTTATCATTGCTGCTGGTCACTATTGTCCCATCCTGATGCTGTACTGAAGCATAATTGGATGCTCCACCAATCAGCTGTTGTCTTCCTTTGCAAAAGGTGCTAAAATTAGATATTCTTAGACCATGTTGGTGGTAGATGGAATGGAATACTCATACAGCCATATGTGCCTGGGGCTTCCCTGCTAGTCTGCTTCTAGATATTCCTTTAACTTGTTACATCTGGATACATAGTATCTCATTATGGACGTTGTACTCATTGAACTCTAATTTCATTAAGTTCTCCCTTCCATAAAAATATGTCAACCTTTGTTTTTTTTTTCTTGGGGTCTCACCATCCATATAATTGGATCAGGTGTCCTGTCCAAAAGAAAGTAACTATGTTTCTGATGGGATCTGTATGGAGAAAGCTCAATGAAATAAATCTGAATGGGTTTATGCTTGATGTTAATTTTGAAATCCATTATTCTCTTATGGTATGATGGATACACAACTCCTTACATAAGCAACCTTCTAAGTTACAAATGCCAGACATGTATACTGGGTTTTAGTAGGAATCATATCATGTTGCAATAAGCCTCTGTACCACATCAAGGTAGCCAGTCACACAGAGTTCCACTCATACCACCATTCCTATCAAAGAGACACAAACACAACCAATATTCTTAATCACAAATAGACCCAGTGACTGGCCTTTTGTTGCATTGTGAAGCATCTGCATCATGTTATAGTAGCTAGTCATACCACAGTTCCTATGTGCAAGTGCCACTTATCTTTAGAGATACACACACGAAACATGTCACTATGCATGCCAGCAAACAGTACTTGTGTAACCATAAATATGCACATGCTTACCAATGTGCAGCTGGGTTTCTCACCATATCCTGCTAGCCGTCTTGCTCATACCATCAGAATGTTAAAACCCTTTGCATCCTGGTTCCCATCATGGTTCTTCCATCCTATTATCTTTGAGCAGTGTTGGGGTATACAGGACTCTGAAGGATCTGCCTTGCTTCTCACAAATGTTGATGTAAATTCCTCCTGGGCCACATTAATGGTTTTCATCCTATTTGTATTTGAGCAGCATAAAATATAGTGCTGTAGCTTTGGTGTGTCAGCCTTTGGATGATTAATTAAGGTGAAACCCCCTCCTCTCTTTCTAAATGGTAGCACAAGTGGGAGACATATTTCTGAGGGTATAGTTGGGAGACATATTTCCTAGAGTATAGATGTTGGTCCTCAGACTGTTTCTACTCCTCATGCTTGTAGCATCTGGATTGTTGTTTTCATTCCGGCCTGGATTCATGATCTTTTTTCTCGTTTGAAACACCAGAGCAGTAAAATGGAAGTGCTGCACTTGGGGTGCTACTTGGGATTTCTGCCATTCATATTACTAGGTCAAGGATTCCCTCAACCAGAAATCGTGTGGTTTTGATAGGATCTGTGTAGAGTAAACTCAATAAAATATTAAGGCCGATATATATTACATTCTTATTGTTTGATGAATATACAATAGATATATATTACATTCTTATTGTTTGATGAATATACAATACCTTACACAATCATCCTAAGAGACACACAGTCTGGCTTTTAACAGTAATGTTATTACACTCATACAGATGTCCACTCTCACCATCATTCATATTGATGAATACCATTTATCTACAGAGATATAGACACAACTTTCCCTACTATATGTGTGTGTGTGTGTGTGTGTGTGTGTGTGTGTGTGTGTGTGTGTGTGTGTGTGTGTGTGTGTGTGTGTGTGTATACCACCAAGCAGTAGCTATGTAAACATAAGTAGACATATGCACGTACCGGTGTCTAGCTGGCATTCCTTATCCTATTGTGATAGCCTTCATGTTTGTACCATTAGCACGTGGACCGTCTTTACATCCAAGTTCTTCTCAGCAGAAGCATATCTGGTTTAACCACTGTCCTAGGTCAGTAAACCAGCTGCCTTACTCTCTCAGCTCTTCAAGTGAATAGCAAAAAAAAAAAGCACTTCACTGTAATAAGCCAATCATTACAGCACTTTATTGTAATAAACCAGTTGTAAGTGATTGGCTTATTACAGTTAAACCTATGCCCCTAGCTCTTCCATTGAAGAGCATTAAAAAAAGAAAAAAGCCTGTTCTGTCTTCTGTCACACCAGCCAGGTGACCAGATGCATGACATACCTCCCCTGCTCCCCCCCAGACATTCAGGTCCCATTTCTGTGCCTTGCCCCCAACCCTCGTTCAGCACATTTTAAACAAACAAAAAAAAAATTCTTCTTTTAAACCATAGCAAACTGTTTGTGACAAATATAGCAAGCAGTTGCTACAGTTTATACCCTGCCTGCATGCAGAACTACAGTGTTACAAAAAAAAAAAGAAAAGAATTGCCTTCTTTTTAAACTGCAACAAATTGCTTGCTACAAATGTATAGCTGGTGCTCCTCATGCTGCTGCCTCATGCCGTCCTGGTACCCATCATTCTTTCCATGACAGAAGTAGAGGTATTGCACATGCTTTTCCTCAGACCCCCTGTCCATGCTGCTAGTAGTTGAGAGTAAATGCAGACCTAACTATTGTAGGTCTGATGGTGCTACACCCATGGTGGCATTGCTCACCCTGGCACTGTCCTCACAAGGTGGTGCTGTAGTCTTGAGCTGCTGCTGTTTTCCTTTGGATAAGGCTGTTATTCTGAGGTTTATCCTGACGAGGCTGCTGGTAACTAAAATGCTGCACACAATTACCAGAGTATATTTGGTGCCACCCTGGTCCCATGCATGCTGTGCACCAGTAGGCAGACAGGTTTTTCATTTACTGGTACACTCGTGTCTTTTAATGAAGATGCAATTGTTTACACAAGCAGCCTTATTAGTCAGAAATGTCATACAAGGTGCCTCTTATTACAAATGCCGTTAGATTGTGATAAGCATTTGTACCACATCGGGATAGTCTGTAACAGAGATGTCCTGACACACACATATTCATATCAACAAGTACCACTTATCTGCAGTGGCACCGCTGTGTCCATACAAAACATTAGCTTTATAGACATAAATACACACGTACTAGTCAGTGTTCAGCAGTTGCTTTTCATTTCATCTTTGTAGTTCTCACTTTTTTACCCTTAGTATCCTGATGTCCATCCAATTTCTCTTCATGGTGTTCTATGCTAGCTCTGTAGAACAGATTGGCAGTGCACAGCCTACTTAATATGCATGTCCTTTTGATAAAATGCTGAATTAAAGTGCTATCATGACGGCATGCTAAGGGGAACAAACGCTTCCATTCTGATGATTCTGTGCTCCTCATCTAACCTTGTATCTTTATCTTCTTCTCACAACAAGCTTCTCTACCAGGTCAAGGTAGTTTTTCAGAGGTCCTCTAATACCACTAATAATATAATCATCCCATGGTGGTGGTGTTTCATACCTCTGTCTCATCCTACCTTTGTTGAGCAACATAAAGGAGGATACTGCAGTCTTAAAATACTGTCCTTTTGATGAGATGAGATACCGAGCTCCTATCTGCCCATGTGGTTGCAGCTAAAGTAGAGATGCTTGTCCTCCTGGGATTCATCATGGTTTTCCTGTCCTTACACACTGCACAGCAACATAAGGTCTTGCTACACTGTATAAGCTTTCATTCATGCAAAATGTAAAGCTGAGGTCCCATTTGCCCTTGTTGCTCGTAGTTCAGATCGATCACATTGTGCATCTGATGTTGCTTTCCCACCCTGTAGCTGCTTATCTTTGTACCATCCCCATGCTCTACAGAAGCATAAGGGGTGGTACACTCCTCAATTCTTGTTTTTTTTTGTCTCCCCTTGGATGTTAAAGTTATGTTATAGAACACATACTTATCAATGTGTTTGTCTCACTTCTTTTCCACTCTGCACACCAATATACTTTGAGGTATTTTATTTCTTTTACTTGTTACTTTTACTTTCTTTGAAAAATAAATGATTCCTTTCATAGGTGACCTTTTCAATCACAAAGAGCAGACATCAAGAATGGCTTTTATTAGCAGTCTTGTGACACTGCAGCACTTCTGAGTTCCGTATAAAGGTCACTGTTCCCCAAAGGCCTATTCACACTTACATTGCAAAAAAGCTGTCTGCCATGTCAAGGTAATCAGACACACAGACAGACACACAGAGGTCCCTCTCAGACACATCGACACTCCTAAACACACACACACACACACACACACACACACACACACGCACGCATGCACGCACACACATACACACACACACACACACACACACACACACACACACACACACACACACACACACACACACACACACACAGACGTACCACATTTCATCCTGACAAGTACCATTATCAACAAAGACACACCACTCAATCAACCATTGATACCAACAAAAATGTAGTTATATAAAAATAAATAAATACACTGTTACCAGTGTGTAGTTGGGACTCCTTTTACTCGTGTTCTTTCATCTTTTTACCATAAGTAGGCCAGTCCTCATAGAGGCCTAGTTCCTATGAAGTAGCATCCCGTAGATGCAATATTAATCTGATGACCCCTTGGCCCATGTGTTGTACTTTATGTGGACCATACACTTATCAGTGCATAGCTGATGTTCCTCATGTAATCCTAAAGCTCCTAATCATAATTTTCATTTGAATACTTGTCTTCCTCAGAACTTGACACTTACCTTCCATTTCCTATTTTAATGCAGTAGAATACAGTAGTATAAGGAAGTGCTGTATTTACTGTACTCTCCTTAAATGAGATGTAAAATTGAGGTCCAGTTTGACCACACTGCTGATAGTTCAGATTATTTTCAGATTAATCTCAGGTAGCACTGTGGAGCTAATAGGGTTCTTCTCATCCTATTATTGATCAGCATGTTGGATGGTTTTGGATTAGGACATTGCCTAAAAAAGGCACTATGGGACTAGACAAGATTTTGGCCCATACATGAAAGCCTTGACCAGAGAGGTGTAGGCTGTCTCTGGCAAAGCAGTTTGGACTGTCAACCATCTCATCCTAGGCTATTATATATTGGAGCACCTTAGAATGATAGCAAAAGCTAAGCCAGTTGCTGAAATACACATTTTTTTTCTATTGTGGCATCAGTCTCAAGGCTAGATACATACCTGCCTCTGACACATATTCTGAGAGCTCCGTCATATCTCTCTTCATATAGTTCAGGGAGGTATGGCTTAAGCTATTTACTCCCAAATGTACTATGTCTGTATCATATGTGTACTTTTGGTGCAAGGACTTGAGTGCTGGTATGATTTGGTGAATCCTGGCTCCTGACAGGCAACTGACCATAACACTCTTTTGTTATAGTGTGGGCAGTGGCGCATCAGTGGGCCTCACTATGGAGTTACCTATGAATAAGATCTTGGATGGTGTTGAGGTTTGCCTTCTGAGCTTTTGAGTTGAGGGACTGTGAGTCGTAGATGCAAGTTTCATGGTAGGTGCTGACTGAGTTAAGTGTTGGTCAATTTGCTGAAGATACTTTTTTCCCGGGCTATATTGTTTAAGAGGCCTTTGTGGTTTAGGTAGGTTACTTTTAAGAGCCTCAGCATATGTAAATCAATGTGTCTGGTATTTATTGAATAAAATAGGTATAGTGTAGTGTCAGTGTTACTGTCAACCTATTTCTAAATATAATGGTCCAATGTGAGATTTTTTCCTTTAGAGTTATTATATAACTGCATTTCTCAGACACTGTGTTGGTACATTAAAGTAGTAGATGGTTGTCAGTAAATATGAAACTGCTGCTACCTTGTTTCAGGATGACTTCAACCAAGCTGGTTACAGAGACAGTTGGAAAGTCCATGTCCGTGGTTCAGATGATAATTGTTGTGGTCTGCAGTGGGAGTGTTCTCAATAGGGTTTAGATTAGGTTAATTAAAATGCTATCTGACTAAAAGCAAAAGTGTTAATTTGCTCATGAAGGGCAATGTGCCTCTTTGAGCAAACCAGTGTTGTGTCCATGAGGTCAGTTTTATATGGAAAGTAAAGTTCTTGCATCTATCAGTGCACAACTAACCACAACTACACAATGGGCAGGGCCAGGAAATGCTGTTAACTTATACAGGCAGAGAAATAAAAAAAATAATTCAAAATGGCCCTCTGGCCAATAGCAGAAAAGCACACTCCAAGGTTCTTAAACAATCATAAACCTTGAAATGACATGGTTCCTCTCTACTCTCAGTAGATTGTTTACCAAAGCTTTCTTAGTACTTTTCCCTAGATGCCTAGAAATGGCTTAGTTTTTGTTCCTCTACTCTCACTAGAGTTTAAACCAAAAAAATTCTCAGTTCACAATAAATGCCACAAGTAATTAAAGAGCTATTTCTGTCTATGAATGAGGCAGTGTAAGTGGAAGACAAATGTGCCTGTGTGAGCGTTTTCCCAGTGCACCACATCTTTATATTGTCTGGATGTTTTTCTTCATCTAAACCTGGTACTTTCATGTTTTTGTTGTCCTAATAGAGCATAGCTATATAAGAAGGGTGTCAACATCTGAGTCGCTGTCCTTGAGGTAAGATGTAAAACCGAGGTCCCATTTTTTCGAGTTTATATCATTCAAAGTTTGAAAACTTCGAATCTCATATGATCAACATCATATGAGTGAAGTTTTCAAACATCGAACATTTCAATGGAGATCGTCGTCGGGAATATTTCCCTTCACTTCAATGTAGTGTGATCTCAGAGTTGGTATATTTAAGTAGCAGGGGGTGTGGGGGTTGCAGGGGGGCTTGCCCCCCTGCATAGAGTGTTCAGGTAGGTTTTTTTTGCTTTTAGTTTGTTTATATTTTAAATTCGATGTTTGAAAACTTCACTCATATGGACTTCGAACTTATAATATAGACCCCTTTTTTTCATGTTATTTATTTATTTACTTACAGTTGTTAACAGGGGTCATCCTGTGGGCCTAATGCCTGTTTTCAGTGCAGGCCCAGAGAAGAAAAACTCTACAATGTAATAATAAGCAGACTATATGCAGTAGGAATAATAAGATAAAAATTCAGTACAAGTAATCTGTCAGTGGTATATTGTGAAATATTTAGTGTGAATAGCACAGCAGTAATAAGAGAGTGTGTATGAAACAGGAGAGGGGAAGACGAGAATATAAGTATAAAAAAATTGTGATTTGAGAATATACAGTAAAAATTATCAGGATAGCCATAATCATGGTAACCATGTGATCAGGACCCACTAGAGTGAGCCCCAAAACGTGGAGACTGAATGGCCAAAAGATCGGACTTGCGTATACCAAGTCCAACATGTCATTTCTTGGAATATTTCCCTTTCTTTGAGGTATGGTGATCTCAGAGTTGGTATATATATATATATATATATATATAAGTGTGGGGGGATGCAGGGGTGTTTGTCCCACCAGCAAAAAGAAGTTTTAAGGAAAAGAGTAATTGTCAAGATTCATTCATTTCATGTGTTTTTGATCTTGTTTTTATTGGCATTCGGCATTTCAAGTGCTGACATTTGAAAAGGGATCCAATAATCATATTAGATTAGAAAGGAGGTTATAGTTTGTCGAGACAGCGTTTTATAGGATAGTTACTAGGCGGTACCATATAGAGGGTAAACACGGTTTTGGTCCTTGAAGGAATGTGGTATGAATGGATTCATTTCTTATATCAGAGAAACTGGAGTTCCATAGCATGGCTACAGGAATTGAGTATAATGAGTCACTGTTGATTTGATTACCTCTAGAATGTTTTGATTTTGAGACTTTAGGCTTCTATTCGGCAAGTATTTAGTGGCAATTGTGGATAGATTTGGACATTTACTAGGTCTGAATAATATGTAATGGGTATTATGCGAATAATATGTTGGTGGTAGCTTAAAGCTGATTGCACTGCTACCCCCCCCCCCCCCCACGGTAATGCTAATCCTCGGACCACCACCATCTCTACTGAAGGTGGTGCTGTTCTCCAGGACAGCTGCTCTTTTCCTTGAATAAAATGTTAAACTGAAGCCCTTTCTGACCAAGTTGGTAGTAGCTAGAATGGAACAACATACCTACAAGTATGCATATGCTGCTCCCTTCCCATATTGTATATCAGTGTGACTTTAGAAATAACCTTTTATGTGCTACATTCATGTGCTTAACTGAAAACACAACTCCTTCTACAGTTCACCTTCTTAATCAAACAATGACAGGCACACTGTCTATTACTAGCAAAGTTGTCATATTGCTATATGCTTCTGCACCACATCATGTTAGCCAGTGAAAGAGAGAGCCTTATTCATACCACCCTTCATGCAAACAATAATCACGTATCTACCAGAACATAGATACCACTAGTGCTACCAGGCACACTAACAAATAGTAGTTATAAAAATAAAAAAGCATGCATTCTTAAAGTTTAATTTCGCCAGGGCTTTTGGGTTTCTATTACCATGACAGAAATGGACCCCATTTCTAATACCTAAGTCAAAGTATGATTAAAGTTTATGAAATTAATATTGTATCAGTCCTTAATGTTAGCCAAAAGTGTTCTTCGTAACTCCCACAATGTGCACAGAACTTACTCCTTCTGCAGTTCATGTGGACTTACATGTATTGGTAGCGTATCTAAATGCTAGTGTAAATTCTTTTTTATGAGACCCACTGCTCCTACTACTATTGGAACTGTCTTGGTATCCTTCTGACACCTTTCCCTCATTTCTGCCTGCTAATCCTGCTATTTTATGACTTTATGTCTCTCTTTATATGTAAGACACTGTAATCACTGATTGTAACAATTTCAATGATCAATGCTATGTTTGTCTTCTTTTCATGGACTACTATATCTGTTTTTCTTGAATCTATTATTTGAACTCTTAGCAATGAGTGCTTTGTGGCTCATGTTTCCAATGGTTCTCAGCTACTCCAGTATTGTAATGTTTGCATAATCCACAATGCAACAGTCTTGCTACATTATTATGCCTTTCAATATAGCACCCTCTGCCATTAGTGTACCACAATCAGCAAGAAGGTGTGTGACTGTTTCCAATTCTGTTTAAAAAAAAAACCTGCATTTGTCCATTTCTCCAACATGGTCAATGGACTTAGTAAACCAGTGTGTATGTAGTCCACTATCCTGCACCGCCAATGTTAACCTTTCATATTTTGGTTTAAATTCACCACTCCTTCACAATTCCTGTGTCAGATCCTGATAGACATGAGGATGTTCCAGGAGCTTCCTGTATTTGCAACTATTTTTATGCCTTTTCCACATTTCCTGCCTTCTTATCTGAACCTTCACCTTATATTCTTTCATTTATTTTTTGTTGGCATATTTAGTTGCTGTCTGATTTTTCTGTACTTCTGGTTTGATTTCTGTTCTTGACACTGATATTCTTTCGCTAAACTAAGCAGGGAAGTCATCTTAGACCTGTTCTCATATTTTAAAATGTTCACTTTGCTTGGATCTTATGTCAGCAGATATGTATGCAGTCCTATGACTGTAGATCTATACCTATAATTAATTTCAAGGATGCCCTTACCTCCTTCAGAACAGGGGATATATAATCTTGGTATACACTATTTTTATGAATCATTTGATAAGTGTGAAGCATTTTTCTTGTTTTCCTGTCCAACTTATGCAATTTTTTTTGAGGCCAGTCTATCACCGCAAAACTATGAGTTAGAAGAGAAAGAGCAAGTTGGTTTATAGCTTGGACTTTGATGCTAGATGTCAGGGCTGTTTTCAGTGTATATTTTAGTCTTCTAAAATATTCCTTACTAAGTTTTTTTCACATTTGTTCATGTTTTATTGTCAACCCTTCGCCAGTTCCCAAATATTTACAAACTCTCTCCTGCTCAAGTTCCTTTATACCGCATTCCTGTCCCAGACTGATATTTTCTTGGTGCTGCAGCTTCCTGTTTTATAGGTTGCTTTTGCACATTTATCAAGATGAAATGACATTCTTATATCATATGAGAAACTTTTGACCACTTGCAGTAGTAGTTACAGTTCCTCATCTGATGAACTATACAGTTTTAAATCATCCAAAAAATTTTTGCACTTTGCTGTTTTGTGGGAATCAAATTGTAACCATGACCTAATCTGTTAAGTAAACAGCTTAATGGGTTAAGGGCAAGACAAAATCAGCGGTAAGAAAAAGTCACTTTGGAATATCCCCCTTGGAATTTTTATACCTGGGATAATAATTTATCCTTTATCATGGCTTAGCTGCAGAGTAGCTTGCCACAATAGTTACTGTAATGTAATCGATCAATGTGCGGTGTATTGTATACATCTGAAAGTACTGAATGTTAGATGCTGTCAGATTTTTTTTTGTTGTCTATCCATGCCATATTTAGTTGTACAAATGAACTACCGTGGCAGGGCTAGCCACCTGGTGGTGTAAATCTTGGCTCGAGATGACTGTCACTGTTGAAGTGACACCCCGACCCCATGTGCAAAAATGAGAAAAGGGGTTGAGAATGAATGGATTTATAGATCCTTTGTTTTATGTGACTTTCTTTTATTACCGTTTTGTTCTACTGCCATGATTGAGGTTTTCTTCTAAATGACTATACCTTATTGTTATCAATTGTAGTATATAGTTTATACATCGTCAGAAGGCAAGTTATTGGTCTATAATTTTTAGGATAGTTTGTATGTTCATTCTTAAGGAGGAGTATCTTTTTTTTCTATTGTTAAATAGGTTGGTGTCTGATCGAAATGTGTATAGAAATAGTACTTACTCAGGGCTAAATCTTCATGTAAAGATGCTAATACTTTTACCAAAAAGAAGGAAAATGTGTTCAAACAAAACCAATAATCCAAGAACACTCGGATGAGCCATGTCCACCAAAACACAGTGCAGTTTATTAGAATAGTATTCCACTCCAATGGCCACAATAAAAACACACCATATCTCATGTGGCTGAAAGCCACTTGTCCCTCTAAGAAGTTGGAGACAACTGCATGTGGCCGCATAACTAGTTAGCATGGCGGAGTCTCATTTGTTATTGGAATTAACCAGACAAATCACTTCACCAACTAAGAACAGGCATGCACTACCACTATGCTAATACTTTTAGCCAGAAGTTAGGTACTGCATCTGGGTCTAGAGTTTTCCAGTTAGGAGCTTTTCTTAATTTTGTTTCAATTTCTCTGGCCGTTACTTCATCCCATTACATATCCTGCATATTTAAACTTCTTACCGTGTATTTTACTGTATATTTTACTTCTTCTGTCCATTCAGCATGTTTGTTATGTTCCTTAGGGTCTTCATAGATATTTCTCCAAATGAGTCTATTTCTTCTTTTTTTGGTGGTATTTCTATTCCTTTTGCCTTGTTTCCCAATTCTGTATACAACTTTTTTGGGTCATCAATGAACTGATTATTTTCTACTTTTCCTTTATATTTATTTATGTGTCTTCTATGTTTTTCTGCCTGTGCTGATATCTTTAGTTTATTATTATTTGCAATAGTGTACTATAAATTCTGATCTGTTCAGATACTGTGCATTGCTTTTATCATGTCTTTCTAAGTATTTTTGTTGATCTGTTCCCTCTTCTATACTCTTCTAACAGTGACACTTCTTGTCTTAATTGCTTTATAGTTTTCTCTATTTGATATTTCCAAGATGGCATTTGACTTTTTCCCTTCCTTTCCTTTATTGCGCTATGTTTTTGTGGTAAGACTTTATCTGGTATCTGCACAGTAATATATCTTCTTTACTTCTGTTTTAACACATGAATTTTTGTGAACAGTCTTGATTACTGTCTTCATTTGTTTTATCAAACTTCTAAAATTATGGGTCTTATTGAGTTTTTGTAATCTAATTTTTTGTTGATCTTAATATGTTTATCCATCTCTATTAAATCAAGCAACTCTTCCTGTAGATCATTTTCTTCTAAATAAAGGGCACATTATTTGTTCTGTTTTCTGCAGGCATTCTACCAAAAGTTCCAGAATATCTTCCTGTGCGTACCTCTCAAACTCTTAGTGTATGAAATCTGGACAAATCCTGACATAATGAAGCAACAAAGGTGCAAAAATAGGGACACATTTTAAATATTGCTCTTCTAAATGTATAAAGTTGCTAAAATAACAGGATTTATGTTAGCATGTATTTTCTGAAGGATACCAAGTTTGAAACACAAATGCATGTCATTATTTAGTGACTTTAATCATAGGAGGTTACTAGGCTAATGGCTTGGGACCCTTACAAGCCTAGCCAAAAATAAACCTCAGTCAGCATCTGTGGATGTTTTTCAGTGAGGGACACACGTGGAACCCCTGGGACAAATTTGGAGGTTTTTCATCCATCCATCAAGGTTGTGCTTGAAGAGGGTCAGTGAGGTGCTCTGATGTGTTTGGAAAGTCTATTCCAGAGATGGGGCAGCCTGTGGGAGACAAACCTGTCTCTCCAGCAGGTTTTGTTGATGTTGCATATTAGATTCAGGCCTTTCAATTAGGTAATGCGCTAGGAGTTACAATACGGATATGGAGCATCTCTAATAGGGCAGGGTCCAAGATTGCCTTGTAAGTGAGACACAGATCACCTTTGAGCAATCTGTACGATATTGAGTAGAGTGATAGTGATTTGAACCTGTCTGCATAGGACAGGTGTTGGAGGCCATGGATTCTCTTTGTGAGGTATCTCTGTGGCCTTTATAGTTGGTGCAGATGTTTGGAGAGGTACATACCAAATGGGGTGTTATACTCAATTATTGGTCTAATTAGGGAGGAGTATAGAGAGGTAATAACCTTTTTTTTTCTGGATGCAATCCCTTTACTTATGAGATGAACCAAGTAAAAGGCTATTCTTTAACTTCTTCATTACCAGTCCTGTTTTCTACTTTCCCCCTTTGTTGTCTCTCTCTCTTTTTTTTTTGAATTGTAAAATTTTCCATATCCAGGTGCCTTTGCCTATATTTCTTTTCAAATATCTTTGGTACTGTTTTTTTTTTTTGTATTGATTAATTTTGCTTTCTCCTTTGCATAAATATTGCCCCACATTAAATCTCTTTTTTGTTCCCATGTCCATATTTCTTTTTCAAATGTCTCATGCTCCTCCTGTTTCGCCTTACTTTGGGGACTCATTGTTACATCATGCTGTGATATAACTCATGTTAGACTTTCTCCACTAAATCCTTCACTTTGCAGGTATTCCATAACTTCAGCTTCTATTTGTTTAACATCTGCTTTACTAATCTTCTGTTCTATGTTCCCCTTTGTGATCTTATTTTTTGTATTGTGAAATTTTCCATATCTGGGTGCTTTTGCCTTTATTTCTCTGCAAATATATTTGGAGCTGCTTTTTTCTATTGATTAGTTTGGCTTTCTCCTTTGCATAAATATTGCACAATATCAGATCTCTCTCTTTATTTCCCATGTCCATGTTTCTTTAGATTTTGTTTTTTTATATTTCTGGACTTCCTGAATTGCTTCTTTTTCCAAATGGATCAAGGTTTCTTGGTCTATATAATGTTTTTCATGAATCTGTTATATTAATGAACACAAATTTACATTTTAAGTTTTCTTGTGCAAGGATTTTTCTTTCCTCTAATTTCTCTCTCTTAATGTTTTTGTATATATTCTGTGCAGAAATTCTCGGATTCTTGCGTAATGGTAACTATACATAATTTCTTTCTTATGTTCAAGATTCTATCATTTTCATGTCTCTTTTTTTGGCCTGTCATTTTTGTGTTTTTTTTTTTAACTTCTACTTCCTTCTACAATGGGGACCATACCTCTCAACCTCTTAGAGCAAGAAATCTGGACAAAGCCACAAATAATGGGGGTACAAAGGCCCAAAAACACAGACACTTTCTAAATATTGCTCTTACAAACATAGAACGTTGATAGAATAACAAGTTTTGCATTAGCATGAATTTTCTGAAGGATATTAAGTCTGAAACTCAAATGTCTGCCATTATTTTCAGCCTTCAGTTCTCAACAATTTGCTAGTTATTTGCTAGAAAACTACAGTTTTATGCAAAACAGATGAAAAATATGAGCAAAAATCTGGACATTCTCTGAAAAATCTGTACAATGGAGAGGCTTGCCTTCCCCTGAGCCTGGCTAACCTCATTGTAGGAATGTTTTCATGTCTTGAGGATTCTACAGTGTTATTTTTTCCACTCCTGACACCAGTGCATCTACCAGGATTGGAAACTTTTTTTATCTTGGGACTTGTGCACCCAACAGTCTTTTTTATTTTTTAACCTACTTCTGCCCATTATATATGCTATATAAAATGCAGTTTATATATTAGTATCATCTTGGTGAGATTTTGTACAGGGACTAACTTGCGTAGGTAGTTAGCCAGACTTGAGAATTAATTAATTTCCAACAATACTACTCTCCTTTGCTTGCTGATTTTATCATATCTCCATTCAGACCTGATGGTCCTATATGTAATTCCCAGGTTCTATGGTGGGACCATGGAATGGTATGCCATACCTGGTCAGAGCCGGTTGCCATGCTCACATTAAATAGCTCATGAAGTGGCTCTACCAAAACATGATTATGCTGTTTATTATGGAACTATACAGCAATATTAGCTTGCTGTTCCCCATTCTCCCAGTTCTTGCCTCCTCCCACAACCTGTTCTTTCTTTAGAATGAACAGATATACCAGGCCACATGAAGGGGTGTAAGAAATGTTTAATTTGTTTTCTAATGGTGGTTTTC